>NW_026871961.1:210000-490844 GCF_033458585.1 Syngnathus typhle
GGCGAGCTGAGCGCTTTTTCTGAATTGTGCCGCTCCCGTCACTCTGGTTAGGTTGGCATCGAAAAAAACGCTCTCGGGTGCTTTAGAGTGCCGAGTTTATCACTGCGCATGAAGAAATGACCACCTCCAACGTTTGGTTTATGTTTTATAAGCATTTTTAATTTTATTGCTTAAATCGCATTTTCTCGGCGAGCTGAGCGCTTTTTCTGAATTGTGCCGCTCCCGTAACTCTGGTTAGGTTGGCATCGAAAAAAACGCTCTCGGGTGCTTTAGAGTGCCGAGTTTATCACTGCGCATGAAGAAATGACCACTTCCAACGTTTGGTTTATGTTTTATAAGCATTTTTAATTTTATTGCTTAAATCGCATTTTCTCGGCGAGCTGAGCACTTTTTCTGAATTGTGCCGCTCCCGTCACTCTGGTTAGGTTGGCATCGAAAAAAACGCTCTCGGGTGCTCTAGAGTGCCGAGTTTATTACTGCGCATTAAGAAATGACCACCTCCAACGTTTGGTTTATGTTTTATAAGCATTTTTAATTTTATTGCTTAAATCGCATTTTCTCGGCGAGCTGAGCACTTTTTCTGAATTGTGCCGCTCCCGTCACTCTGGTTAGGTTGGCATCGAAAAAAACGCTCTCGGGTGCTTTAGAGTGCCGAGTTTATTACTGCGCATTAAGAAATGACCACCTCCAACGTTTGGTTTATGTTTTATAAGCATTTTTATTTTTATTGCTTAAATCGCATTTTCTCGGCGAGCTGAGCACTTTTTCTGAATTGTGCCGCTCCCGTCACTCTGGTTAGGTTGGCATCGAAAAAAACGCTCTCGGGTGCTTTAGAGTGCCGAGTTATTCACTGCGCATGAAGAAATGACCACCTCCAACGTTTGGTTTATGTTTTATAAGCATTTTTAATTTTATTGCTTAAATCGCATTTTCTCGGCGAGCTGAGCACTTTTTCTGAATTGTGCCGCTCCCGTCACTCTGGTTAGGTTGGCATCGAAAAAAACGCTCTCGGGTGCTTTGGAGTGCCGAGTTTATCACTGCGCATGAAGAAATGACCACCTCCAACGTTTGGTTTATGTTTTATAAGCATTTTTAATTTTATTGCTTAAATCGCATTTTCTCGGCGAGCTGAGCGCTTTTTCTGAATTGTGCCGCTCCCGTCACTCTGGTTAGGTTGGCATCGAAAAAAACGCTCTCGGGTGCTTTAGAGTGCCGAGTTATTCACTGCGCATGAAGAAATGACCACCTCCAATGTTTGGTTTATGTTTAATAAGCATTTTTAATTTTATTGCTTAAATCGCATTTTCTCGGCGAGCTGAGCGCTTTTTCTGAATTGTGCCGCTCCCGTCACTCTGGTTAGGTTGGCATCGAAAAAAACGCTCTCGGGTGCTTTAGAGTGCCGAGTTATTCACTGCGCATGAAGAAATGACCACCTCCAACGTTTGGTTTATGTTTAATAAGCATTTTTAATTTTATTGCTTAAATCGCATTTTCTCGGCGAGCTGAGCACTTTTTCTGAATTGTGCCGCTCCCGTCACTCTGGTTAGGTTGGCATCGAAAAAAACGCTCTCGGGTGCTTTAGAGTGCCGAGTTTATTACTGCGCATTAAGAAATGACCACCTCCAACGTTTGGTTTATGTTTTATAAGCATTTTTAATTTTATTGCTTAAATCGCATTTTCTCGGCGAGCTGAGCACTTTTTCTGAATTGTGCCGCTCCCGTCACTCTGGTTAGGTTGGCATCGAAAAAAACGCTCTCGGGTGCTTTAGAGTGCCGAGTTTATTACTGCGCATTAAGAAATGACCACCTCCAACGTTTGGTTTATGTTTTATAAGCATTTTTAATTTTATTGCTTAAATCGCATTTTCTCGGCGAGCTGAGCACTTTTTCTGAATTGTGCCGCTCCCGTCACTCTGGTTAGGTTGGCATCGAAAAAAACGCTCTCGGGTGCTTTAGAGTGCCGAGTTTATTACTGCGCATTAAGAAATGACCACCTCCAACGTTTGGTTTATGTTTTATAAGCATTTTTAATTTTATTGCTTAAATCGCATTTTCTCGGCGAGCTGAGCACTTTTTCTGAATTGTGCCGCTCCCGTCACTCTGGTTAGGTTGGCATCGAAAAAAACGCTCTCGGGTGCTTTAGAGTGCCGAGTTATTCACTGCGCATGAAGAAATGACCACCTCCAACGTTTGGTTTATGTTTAATAAGCATTTTTAATTTTATTGCTTGAATCGCATTTTCTCGGCGAGCTGAGCACTTTTTCTGAATTGTGCCGCTCCCGTCACTCTGGTTAGGTTGGCATCGAAAAAAACGCTCTCGGGTGCTTTAGAGTGCCGAGTTTATCACTGCGCATGAAGAAATGACCACCTCCAACGTTTGGTTTATGTTTTATAAGCATTTTTAATTTTATTGCTTAAATCGCATTTTCTCGGCGAGCTGAGCGCTTTTTCTGAATTGTGCCGCTCCCGTCACTCTGGTTAGGTTGGCATCGAAAAAAACGCTTTCAGGTGCTTTAGAGTGCCGAGTTATTCACTGCGCATGAAGAAATGACCACCTCCAACGTTTGGTTTATGTTTAATAAGCATTTTTAATTTTATTGCTTAAATCGCATTTTCTCGGCGAGCTGAGCACTTTTTCTGAATTGTGCCGCTCCCGTCACTCTGGTTAGGTTGGCATCGAAAAAAACGCTCTCGGGTGCTTTAGAGTGCCGAGTTTATTACTGCGCATTAAGAAATGACCACCTCCAACGTTTGGTTTATGTTTTATAAGCATTTTTAATTTTATTGCTTAAATCGCATTTTCTCGGCGAGCTGAGCACTTTTTCTGAATTGTGCCGCTCCCGTCACTCTGGTTAGGTTGGCATCGAAAAAAACGCTCTCGGGTGCTTTAGAGTGCCGAGTTTATCACTGCGCATGAAGAAATGACCACCTCCAACGTTTGGTTTATGTTTAATAAGCATTTTTAATTTTATTGCTTAAATCGCATTTTCTCGGCGAGCTGAGCACTTTTTCTGAATTGTGCCGCTCCCGTCACTCTGGTTAGGTTGGCATCGAAAAAAACGCTCTCGGGTGCTTTAGAGTGCCGACTTTATCACTGCGCATGAAGAAATGACCACCTCCAACGTTTGGTTTATGTTTTATAAGCATTTTTAATTTTATTGCTTAAATCGCATTTTCTCGGCGAGCTGAGCACTTTTTCTGAATTGTGCCGCTCCCGTCACTCTGGTTAGGTTGGCATCGAAAAAAACGCTCACGGGTGCTTTAGAGTGCCGAGTTTATTACTGCGCATTAAGAAATGACCACCTCCAACGTTTGGTTTATGTTTTATAAGCATTTTTAATTTTATTGCTTAAATCGCATTTTCTCGGCGAGCTGAGCACTTTTTCTGAATTGTGCCGCTCCCGTCACTCTGGTTAGGTTGGCATCGAAAAAAACGCTCTCGGGTGCTTTAGAGTGCCGAGTTATTCACTGCGCATGAAGAAATGACCACCTCCAACGTTTGGTTTATGTTTTATAAGCATTTTTAATTTTGTTGCTTAAATCGCATTTTCTCGGCGAGCTGAGCACTTTTTCTGAATTGTGCCGCTCCCGTCACTCTGGTTAGGTTGGCATCGAAAAAAACGCTCTCGGGTGCTTTAGAGTGCCGAGTTTATCACTGCGCATGAAGAAATGACCACCTCCAACGTTTGGTTTATGTTTTATAAGCATTTTTAATTTTATTGCTTAAATCGCATTTTCTCGGCGAGCTGAGCGCTTTTTCTGAATTGTGCCGCTCCCGTCACTCTGGTTAGGTTGGCATCGAAAAAAACGCTCTCGGGTGCTTTAGAGTGCCGAGTTTATCACTGCGCATGAAGAAATGACCACCTCCAACGTTTGGTTTATGTTTTATAAGACTTTTTAATTTTATTGCTTAAATCGCATTTTCTCGGCGAGCTGAGCGCTTTTTCTGAATTGTGCCGCTCCCGTAACTCTGGTTAGGTTGGCATCGAAAAAAACGCTCTCGGGTGCTTTAGAGTGCCGAGTTTATTACTGCGCATTAGGAAATGACCACCTCCAACGTTTGGTTTATGTTTTATAAGCATTTTTAATTTTATTGCTTAAATCGCATTTTCTCGGCGAGCTGAGCGCTTTTTCTGAATTGTGCCGCTCCCGTCACTCTGGTTAGGTTGGCATCGAAAAAAACGCTCTCGGGTGCTTTAGAGTGCCGAGTTTATTACTGCGCATTAAGAAATGACCACCTCCAACGTTTGGTTTATGTTTTATAAGCATTTTTAATTTTATTGCTTAAATCGCATTTTCTCGGCGAGCTGAGCACTTTTTCTGAATTATGCCGCTCCCGTCACTCTCGTTAGGTTGGCATCGAAAAAAACGCTCTCGGGTGCTTTAGAGTGCCGAGTTTATTACTGCGCATTAAGAAATGACCACCTCCAACGTTTGGTTTATGTTTTATAAGCATTTTTAATTTTATTGCTTAAATCGCATTTTCTCGGCGAGCTGAGCACTTTTTCTGAATTATGCCGCTCCCGTCACTCTCGTTAGGTTGGCATCGAAAAAAACGCTCTCGGGTGCTTTAGAGTGCCGAGTTTATTACTGCGCATTAAGAAATGACCACCTCCAACGTTTGGTTTATGTTTTATAAGCATTTTTAATTTTATTGCTTAAATCGCATTTTCTCGGCGAGCTGAGCACTTTTTCTGAATTGTGCCGCTCCCGTCACTCTGGTTAGGTTGGCATCGAAAAAAACGCTCTCGGGTGCTTTAGAGTGCCGAGTTTATTACTGCGCATTAAGAAATGACCACCTCCAACGTTTGGTTTATGTTTTATAAGCATTTTTAATTTTATTGCTTAAATCGCATTTTCTCGGCGAGCTGAGCACTTTTTCTGAATTGTGCCGCTCCCGTCACTCTGGTTAGGTTGGCATCGAAAAAAACGCTCTCGGGTGCTTTAGAGTGCCGAGTTTATCACTGCGCATGAAGAAATGACCACTTCCAACGTTTGGTTTATGTTTTATAAGCATTTTTAATTTTATTGCTTAAATCGCATTTTCTCGGCGAGCTGAGCACTTTTTCTGAATTGTGCCGCTCCCGTCACTCTGGTTAGGTTGGCATCGAAAAAAACGCTCTCGGGTGCTCTAGAGTGCCGAGTTTATTACTGCGCATTAAGAAATGACCACCTCCAACGTTTGGTTTATGTTTTATAAGCATTTTTAATTTTATTGCTTAAATCGCATTTTCTCGGCGAGCTGAGCACTTTTTCTGAATTGTGCCGCTCCCGTCACTCTGGTTAGGTTGGCATCGAAAAAAACGCTCTCGGGTGCTTTAGAGTGCCGAGTTATTCACTGCGCATGAAGAAATGACCACCTCCAACGTTTGGTTTATGTTTTATAAGCATTTTTAATTTTATTGCTTAAATCGCATTTTCTCGGCGAGCTGAGCACTTTTTCTGAATTGTGCCGCTCCCGTCACTCTGGTTAGGTTGGCATCGAAAAAAACGCTCTCGGGTGCTTTAGAGTGCCGAGTTTATCACTGCGCATGAAGAAATGACCACCTCCAACGTTTGGTTTATGTTTTATAAGCATTTTTAATTTTATTGCTTAAATCGCATTTTCTCGGCGAGCTGAGCGCTTTTTCTGAATTGTGCGGCTCCCGTCACTCTGGTTAGGTTGGCATCGAAAAAAACGCTCTCGGGTGCTTTAGAGTGCCGAGTTATTCACTGCGCATGAAGAAATGACCACCTCCAACGTTTGGTTTATGTTTAATAAGCATTTTTAATTTTATTGCTTAAATCGCATTTTCTCGGCGAGCTGAGCGCTTTTTCTGAATTGTGCCGCTCCCGTAACTCTGGTTAGGTTGGCATCGAAAAAAACGCTCTCGGGTGCTTTAGAGTGCCGAGTTTATCACTGCGCATGAAGAAATGACCACTTCCAACGTTTGGTTTATGTTTTATAAGCATTTTTAATTTTATTGCTTAAATCGCATTTTCTCGGCGAGCTGAGCGCTTTTTCTGAATTGTGCCGCTCCCGTAACTCTGGTTAGGTTGGCATCGAAAAAAACGCTCTCGGGTGCTTTAGAGTGCCGAGTTTATCACTGCGCATGAAGAAATGACCACTTCCAACGTTTGGTTTATGTTTTATAAGCATTTTTAATTTTATTGCTTAAATCGCATTTTCTCGGCGAGCTGAGCACTTTTTCTGAATTGTGCCGCTCCCGTCACTCTGGTTAGGTTGGCATCGAAAAAAACGCTCTCGGGTGCTCTAGAGTGCCGAGTTTATTACTGCGCATTAAGAAATGACCACCTCCAACGTTTGGTTTATGTTTTATAAGCATTTTTAATTTTATTGCTTAAATCGCATTTTCTCGGCGAGCTGAGCACTTTTTCTGAATTTTGACGCTCCCGTCACTCTGGTTAGGTTGGCATCGAAAAAAACGCTCTCGGGTGCTTTAGAGTGCCGAGTTATTCACTGCGCATGAAGAAATGACCACCTCCAACGTTTGGTTTATGTTTTATAAGCATTTTAAATTTTATTGCTTAAATCGCATTTTCTCGGCGAGCTGAGCACTTTTTCTGAATTGTGCCGCTCCCGTCACTCTGGTTAGG
Source organism: Syngnathus typhle (assembly GCF_033458585.1). Taxonomy (NCBI): domain Eukaryota; kingdom Metazoa; phylum Chordata; class Actinopteri; order Syngnathiformes; family Syngnathidae; genus Syngnathus; species Syngnathus typhle. The sequence continues at coordinate 216,598 of NW_026871961.1, forward strand.
TTGGCATCGAAAAAAACGCTCTCGGGTGCTTTAGAGTGCCGAGTTTATCACTGCGCATGAAGAAATGACCACCTCCAACGTTTGGTTTATGTTTTATAAGCATTTTTAATTTTATTGCTTAAATCGCATTTTCTCGGCGAGCTGAGCGCTTTTTCTGAATTGTGCCGCTCCCGTCACTCTGGTTAGGTTGGCATCGAAAAAAACGCTCTCGGGTGCTTTAGAGTGCCGAGTTATTCACTGCGCATGAAGAAATGACCACCTCCAACGTTTGGTTTATGTTTAATAAGCATTTTTAATTTTATTGCTTAAATCGCATTTTCTCGGCGAGCTGAGCGCTTTTTCTGAATTGTGCCGCTCCCGTCACTCTGGTTAGGTTGGCATCGAAAAAAACGCTCTCGGGTGCTTTAGAGTGCCGAGTTATTCACTGCGCATGAAGAAATGACCACCTCCACCGTTTGGTTTATGTTTAATAAGCATTTTTAATTTTATTGCTTAAATCGCATTTTCTCGGCGAGCTGAGCACTTTTTCTGAATTTTGCCGCTCCCGTCACTCTGGTTAGGTTGGCATCGAAAAAAACGCTCTCGGGTGCTTTAGAGTGCCGAGTTTATTACTGCGCATTAAGAAATGACCACCTCCAACGTTTGGTTTATGTTTTATAAGCATTTTTAATTTTATTGCTTAAATCGCATTTTCTCGGCGAGCTGAGCACTTTTTCTGAATTGTGCCGCTCCCGTCACTCTGGTTAGGTTGGCATCGAAAAAAACGCTCTCGGGTGCTTTAGAGTGCCGAGTTATTCACTGCGCACGAAGAAATGACCACCTCCAACGTTTGGTTTATGTTTTATAAGCATTTTTAATTTTATTGCTTAAATCGCATTTTCTCGGCGAGCTGAGCGCTTTTTCTGAATTGTGCCGCTCCCGTCACTCTGGTTAGGTTGGCATCGAAAAAAACGCTCTCGGGTGCTCTAGAGTGCCGAGTTTATTACTGCGCATTAAGAAATGACCACCTCCAACGTTTGGTTTATGTTTTATAAGCATTTTTAATTTTATTGCTTAAATCGCATTTTCTCGGCGAGCTGAGCACTTTTTCTGAATTGTGCCGCTCCCGTCACTCTGGTTAGGTTGGCATCGAAAAAAACGCTCTCGGGTGCTTTAGAGTGCCGAGTTTATTACTGCGCATTAAGAAATGACCACCTCCAACGTTTGGTTTATGTTTTATAAGCATTTTTAATTTTATTGCTTAAATCGCATTTTCTCGGCGAGCTGAGCACTTTTTCTGAATTGTGCCGCTCCCGTCACTCTGGTTAGGTTGGCATCGAAAAAAACGCTCACGGATGCTTTAGAGTGCCGAGTTTATTACTGCGCATTAAGAAATGACCACCTCCAACGTTTGGTTTATGTTTTATAAGCATTTTTAATTTTATTGCTTAAATCGCATTTTCTCGGCGAGCTGAGCACTTTTTCTGAATTGTGCCGCTCCCGTCACTCTGGTTAGGTTGGCATCGAAAAAAACGCTCTCGGGTGCTTTAGAGTGCCGAGTTATTCACTGCGCATGGAGAAATGACCACCTCCAACGTTTGGTTTATGTTTTATAAGCATTTTTAATTTTATTGCTTAAATCGCATTTTCTCGGCGAGCTGAGCACTTTTTCTGAATTGTGCCGCTCCCGTCACTCTGGTTAGGTTGGCATCGAAAAAAACGCTCTCGGGTGCTTTAGAATGCCGAGTTTATCACTGCGCATGAAGAAATGACCACCTCCAACGTTTGGTTTATGTTTTATAAGCATTTTTAATTTTATTGCTTAAATCGCATTTTCTCGGCGAGCTGAGCGCTTTTTCTGAATTGTGCCGCTCCCGTCACTCTGGTTAGGTTGGCATCGAAAAAAACGCTCTCGGGTGCTTTTTTAGAGTGCCGAGTTTATCACTGCGCATGAAGAAATGACCACCTCCAACGTTTGGTTTATGTTTTATAAGCATTTTTAATTTTATTGCTTAAATCGCATTTTCTCGGCGAGCTGAGCGCTTTTTCTGAATTGTGCCGCTCCCGTAACTCTGGTTAGGTTGGCATCGAAAAAAACGCTCTCGGGTGCTTTAGAGTGCCGAGTTTATTACTGCGCATTAAGAAATGACCACCTCCAACGTTTGGTTTATGTTTTATAAGCATTTTTAATTTTATTGCTTAAATCGCATTTTCTCGGCGAGCTGAGCACTTTTTCTGAATTGTGCCGCTCCCGTCACTCTGGTTAGGTTGGCATCGAAAAAAACGCTCTCGGGTGCTTTAGAGTGCCGAGTTTATTACTGCGCATTAAGAAATGACCACCTCCAACGTTTGGTTTATGTTTTATAAGCCTTTTTAATTTTATTGCTTAAATCACATTTTCTCGGCGAGCTGAGCACTTTTTCTGAATTGTGCCGCTCCCGTCACTCTGGTTAGGTTGGCATCGAAAAAAACGCTCTCGGGTGCTTTAGAGTGCCGAGTTATTCACTGCGCATGAAGAAATGACCACCTCCAACGTTTGGTTTATGTTTTATAAGCATTTTTAATTTTATTGCTTAAATCGCATTTTCTCGGCGAGCTGAGCACTTTTTCTGAATTGTGCCGCTCCCGTCACTCTGGTTAGGTTGGCATCGAAAAAAACGCTCTCGGGTGCTTTAGAGTGCCGAGTTTATTACTGCGCATTAAGAAATGACCACCTCCAACGTTTGGTTTATGTTTTATAAGCATTTTTAATTTTATTGCTTAAATCGCATTTTCTCGGCGAGCTGAGCGCTTTTTCTGAATTGTGCCGCTCCCGTCACTCTGGTTAGGTTGGCATCGAAAAAAACGCTCTCGGGTGCTTTAGAGTGCCGAGTTTATCACTGCGCATGAAGAAATGACCACCTCCAACGTTTGGTTTATGTTTTATAAGCATTTTTAATTTTATTGCTTAAATCGCATTTTCTCGGCGAGCTGAGCGCTTTTTCTGAATTGTGCCGCTCCCGTAACTCTGGTTAGGTTGGCATCGAAAAAAACGCTCTCGGGTGCTTTAGAGTGCCGAGTTTATCACTGCGCATGAAGAAATGACCACTTACAACGTTTGGTTTATGTTTTATAAGCATTTTTAATTTTATTGCTTAAATCGCATTTTCTCGGCGAGCTGAGCACTTTTTCTGAATTGTGCCGCTCCCGTCACTCTGGTTAGGTTGGCATCGAAAAAAACGCTCTCGGGTGCTTTAGAGTGCCGAGTTATTCACTGCGCATGAAGAAATGACCACCTCCAACGTTTGGTTTATGTTTTATAAGCATTTTTAATTTTATTGCTTAAATCGCATTTTCTCGGCGAGCTGAGCACTTTTTCTGAATTGTGCCGCTCCCGTCACTCTGGTTAGGTTGGCATCGAAAAAAACGCTCTCGGGTGCTTTAGAGTGCCGAGTTTATCACTGCGCATGAAGAAATGACCACCTCCAACGTTTGGTTTATCTTTTATAAGCATTTTTAATTTTATTGCTTAAATCGCATTTTCTCGGCGAGCTGAGCGCTTTTTCTGAATTGTGCCGCTCCCGTCACTCTGGTTAGGTTGGCATCGAAAAAAACGCTCTCGGGTGCTTTAGAGTGCCGAGTTATTCACTGCGCATGAAGAAATGACCACCTCCAATGTTTGGTTTATGTTTAATAAGCATTTTTAATTTTATTGCTTAAATCGCATTTTCTCGGCGAGCTGAGCGCTTTTTCTGAATTGTGCCGCTCCCGTCACTCTGGTTAGGTTGGCATCGAAAAAAACGCTCTCGGGTGCTTTAGAGTGCCGAGTTATTCACTGCGCATGAAGAAATGACCACCTCCAACGTTTGGTTTATGTTTAATAAGCATTTTTAATTTTATTGCTTAAATCGCATTTTCTCGGCGAGCTGAGCACTTTTTCTGAATTGTGCCGCTCCCGTCACTCTGGTTAGGTTGGCATCGAAAAAAACGCTCTCGGGTGCTTTAGAGTGCCGAGTTTATTACTGCGCATTAAGAAATGACCACCTCCAACGTTTGGTTTATGTTTTATAAGCATTTTTAATTTTATTGCTTAAATCGCATTTCCTCGGCGAGCTGAGCACTTTTTCTGAATTGTGCCGCTCCCGTCACTCTGGTTAGGTTGGCATCGAAAAAAACGCTCTCGGGTGCTTTAGAGTGCCGAGTTTATTACTGCGCATTAAGAAATGACCACCTCCAACGTTTGGTTTATGTTTTATAAGCATTTTTAATTTTATTGCTTAAATCGCATTTTCTCGGCGAGCTGAGCACTTTTTCTGAATTGTGCCGCTCCCGTCACTCTGGTTAGGTTGGCATCGAAAAAAACGCTCTCGGGTGCTTTAGAGTGCCGAGTTTATTACTGCGCATTAAGAAATGACCACCTCCAACGTTTGGTTTATGTTTTATAAGCATTTTTAATTTTATTGCTTAAATCGCATTTTCTCGGCGAGCTGAGCACTTTTTCTGAATTGTGCCGCTCCCGTCACTCTGGTTAGGTTGGCATCGAAAAAAACGCTCTCGGGTGCTTTAGAGTGCCGAGTTATTCACTGCGCATGAAGAAATGACCACCTCCAACGTTTGGTTTATGTTTAATAAGCATTTTTAATTTTATTGCTTGAATTGCATTTTCTCGGCGAGCTGAGCACTTTTTCTGAATTGTGCCGCTCCCGTCACTCTGGTTAGGTTGGCATCGAAAAAAACGCTCTCGGGTGCTTTAGAGTGCCGAGTTTATCACTGCGCATGAAGAAATGACCACCTCCAACGTTTGGTTTATGTTTTATAAGCATTTTTAATTTTATTGCTTAAATCGCATTTTCTCGGCGAGCTGAGCACTTTTTCTGAATTGTGCCGCTCCCGTCACTCTGGTTAGGTTGGCATCGAAAAAAACGCTCTCGGGTGCTTTAGAGTGCCGAGTTTATCACTGCGCATGAAGAAATGACCACCTCAACGTTTGGTTTATGTTTTATAAGCATTTTTAATTTTATTGCTTAAATCGCATTTTCTCGGCGAGCTGAGCGCTTTTTCTGAATTGTGCCGCTCCCGTCACTCTGGTTAGGTTGGCATCGAGAAAAACGCTTTCAGGTGCTTTAGAGTGCCGAGTTATTCACTGCGCATTAAGAAATGACCACCTCCAACGTTTGGTTTATGTTTTATAAGCATTTTTAATTTTATTGCTTAAATCGCATTTTCTCGGCGAGCTGAGCACTTTTTCTGAATTGTGCCGCTCCCGTCACTCTGGTTAGGTTGGCATCGAAAAAAACGCTCTCGGGTGCTTTAGAGTGCCGAGTTTATCACTGCGCATGAAGAAATGACCACCTCCAACGTTTGGTTTATGTTTAATAAGCATTTTTAATTTTATTGCTTAAATCGCATTTTCTCGGCGAGCTGAGCACTTTTTCTGAATTGTGCCGCTCCCGTCACTCTGGTTAGGTTGGCATCGAAAAAAACGCTCTCGGGTGCTTTAGAGTGCCGACTTTATCACTGCGCATGAAGAAATGACCACCTCCAACGTTTGGTTTATGTTTTATAAGCATTTTTAATTTTATTGCTTGAATCGCATTTTCTCGGCGAGCTGAGCACTTTTTCTGAATTGTGCCGCTCCCGTCACTCTGGTTAGGTTGGCATCGAAAAAAACGCTCACGGGTGCTTTAGAGTGCCGAGTTTATTACTGCGCATTAAGAAATGACCACCTCCAACGTTTGGTTTATGTTTTATAAGCATTTTTAATTTTATTGCTTAAATCGCATTTTCTCGGCGAGCTGAGCACTTTTTCTGAATTGTGCCGCTCCCGTAACTCTGGTTAGGTTGGCATCGAAAAAAACGCTCTCGGGTGCTTTAGAGTGCCGAGTTTATTACTGCGCATTAGGAAATGACCACCTCCAACGTTTGGTTTATGTTTTATAAGCATTTTTAATTTTATTGCTTAAATCGCATTTTCTCGGCGAGCTGAGCACTTTTTCTGAATTGTGCCGCTCCCGTCACTCTGGTTAGGTTGGCATCGAAAAAAACGTCTCGGGTGCTCTAGAGTGCCGAGTTTATTACTGCGCATTAAGAAATGACCACCTCCAACGTTTGGTTTATGTTTTATAAGCATTTTTAATTTTATTGCTTAAATCGCATTTTCTCGGCGAGCTGAGCACTTTTTCTGAATTGTGCCGCTCCCGTCACTCTGGTTAGGTTGGCATCGAAAAAAACGCTCTCGGGTGCTTTAGAGTGCCGAGTTTATTACTGCGCATTAAGAAATGACCACCTCCAACGTTTGGTTTATGTTTTATAAGCATTTTTAATTTTATTGCTTAAATCGCATTTTCTCGGCGAGCTGAGCGCTTTTTCTGAATTGTGCGGCTCCCGTCACTCTGGTTAGGTTGGCATCGAAAAAAACGCTCTCGGGTGCTTTAGAGTGCCGAGTTATTCACTGCGCATGAAGAAATGACCACCTCCAACGTTTGGTTTATGTTTAATAAGCATTTTTAATTTTATTGCTTAAATCGCATTTTCTCGGCGAGCTGAGCGCTTTTTCTGAATTGTGCCGCTCCCGTAACTCTGGTTAGGTTGGCATCGAAAAAAACGCTCTCGGGTGCTTTAGAGTGCCGAGTTTATCACTGCGCATGAAGAAATGACCACTTCCAACGTTTGGTTTATGTTTTATAAGCATTTTTAATTTTATTGCTTAAATCGCATTTTCTCGGCGAGCTGAGCGCTTTTTCTGAATTGTGCCGCTCCCGTAACTCTGGTTAGGTTGGCATCGAAAAAAACGCTCTCGGGTGCTTTAGAGTGCCGAGTTTATCACTGCGCATGAAGAAATGACCACTTCCAACGTTTGGTTTATGTTTTATAAGCATTTTTAATTTTATTGCTTAAATCGCATTTTCTCGGCGAGCTGAGCACTTTTTCTGAATTGTGCCGCTCCCGTCACTCTGGTTAGGTTGGCATCGAAAAAAACGCTCTCGGGTGCTCTAGAGTGCCGAGTTTATTACTGCGCATTAAGAAATGACCACCTCCAACGTTTGGTTTATGTTTTATAAGCATTTTTAATTTTATTGCTTAAATCGCATTTTCTCGGCGAGCTGAGCACTTTTTCTGAATTTTGCCGCTCCCGTCACTCTGGTTAGGTTGGCATCGAAAAAAACGCTCTCGGGTGCTTTAGAGTGCCGAGTTATTCACTGCGCATGAAGAAATGACCACCTCCAACGTTTGGTTTATGTTTTATAAGCATTTTAAATTTTATTGCTTAAATCGCATTTTCTCGGCGAGCTGAGCACTTTTTCTGAATTGTGCCGCTCCCGTCACTCTGGTTAGGTTGGCATCGAAAAAAACGCTCTCGGGTGCTTTAGAGTGCCGAGTTTATCACTGCGCATGAAGAAATGACCACCTCCAACGTTTGGTTTATGTTTTATAAGCATTTTTAATTTTATTGCTTAAATCGCATTTTCTCGGCGAGCTGAGCGCTTTTTCTGAATTGTGCCGCTCCCGTCACTCTGGTTAGGTTGGCATCGAAAAAAACGCTCTCGGGTGCTTTAGAGTGCCGAGTTATTCACTGCGCATGAAGAAATGACCACCTCCAACGTTTGGTTTATGTTTAATAAGCATTTTTAATTTTATTGCTTAAATCGCATTTTCTCGGCGAGCTGAGCGCTTTTTCTGAATTGTGCCGCTCCCGTCACTCTGGTTAGGTTGGCATCGAAAAAAACGCTCTCGGGTGCTTTAGAGTGCCGAGTTATTCACTGCGCATGAAGAAATGACCACCTCCACCGTTTGGTTTATGTTTAATAAGCATTTTTAATTTTATTGCTTAAATCGCATTTTCTCGGCGAGCTGAGCACTTTTTCTGAATTGTGCCGCTCCCGTCACTCTGGTTAGGTTGGCATCGAAAAAAACGCTCTCGGGTGCTTTAGAGTGCCGAGTTTATTACTGCGCATTAAGAAATGACCACCTCCAACGTTTGGTTTATGTTTTATAAGCATTTTTAATTTTATTGCTTAAATCGCATTTTCTCGGCGAGCTGAGCACTTTTTCTGAATTGTGCCGCTCCCGTCACTCTGGTTAGGTTGGCATCGAAAAAAACGCTCTCGGGTGCTTTAGAGTGCCGAGTTATTCACTGCGCACGAAGAAATGACCACCTCCAACGTTTGGTTTATGTTTTATAAGCATTTTTAATTTTATTGCTTAAATCGCATTTTCTCGGCGAGCTGAGCGCTTTTTCTGAATTGTGCCGCTACCGTCACTCTGGTTAGGTTGGCATCGAAAAAAACGCTCTCGGGTGCTTTAGAGTGCCGAGTTTATTACTGCGCATTAAGAAATGACCACCTCCAACGTTTGGTTTATGTTTTATAAGCATTTTTAATTTTATTGCTTAAATCGCATTTTCTCGGCGAGCTGAGCACTTTTTCTGAATTGTGCCGCTCCCGTCACTCTGGTTAGGTTGGCATCGAAAAAAACGCTCTCGGGTGCTTTAGAGTGCCGAGTTTATTACTGCGCATTAAGAAATGACCACCTCCAACGTTTGGTTTATGTTTTATAAGCATTTTTAATTTTATTGCTTAAATCGCATTTTCTCGGCGAGCTGAGCGCTTTTTCTGAATTGTGCCGCTCCCGTCACTCTGGTTAGGTTGGCATCGAAAAAAACGCTCTCGGGTGCTTTAGAGTGCCGAGTTATTCACTGCGCATGAAGAAATGACCACCTCCAACGTTTGGTTTATGTTTAATAAGCATTTTTAATTTTATTGCTTAAATCGCATTTTCTCGGCGAGCTGAGCACTTTTTCTGAATTGTGCCGCTCCCGTCACTCTGGTTAGGTTGGCATCGAAAAAAACGCTCTCGGGTGCTTTAGAGTGCCGAGTTTATTACTGCGCATTAAGAAATGACCACCTCCAACGTTTGGTTTATGTTTTATAAGCATTTTTAATTTTATTGCTTAAATCGCATTTTCTCGGCGAGCTGAGCGCTTTTTCTGAATTGTGCCGCTCCCGTCACTCTGGTTAGGTTGGCATCGAAAAAAACGCTCTCGGGTGCTTTAGAGTGCCGAGTTATTCACTGCGCATGAAGAAATGACCACCTCCAACGTTTGGTTTATGTTTAATAAGCATTTTTAATTTTATTGCTTAAATCGCATTTTCTCGGCGAGCTGAGCACTTTTTCTGAATTGTGCCGCTCCCGTCACTCTGGTTAGGTTGGCATCGAAAAAAACGCTCACGGGTGCTTTAGAGTGCCGAGTTTATTACTGCGCATTAAGAAATGACCACCTCCAAGGTTTGGTTTATGTTTTATAAGCATTTTTAATTTTATTGCTTAAATCGCATTTTCTCGGCGAGCTGAGCACTTTTTCTGAATTGTGCCGCTCCCGTCACTCTGGTTAGGTTGGCATCGAAAAAAACGCTCTCGGGTGCTTTAGAGTGCCGAGTTATTCACTGCGCATGAAGAAATGACCACCTCCAACGTTTGGTTTATGTTTTATAAGCATTTTTAATTTTATTGCTTAAATCGCATTTTCTCGGCGAGCTGAGCGCTTTTTCTGAATTGTGCCGCTCCCGTAACTCTGGTTAGGTTGGCATCGAAAAAAACGCTCTCGGGTGCTTTAGAGTGCCGAGTTTATTACTGCGCATTAAGAAATGACCACCTCCAACGTTTGGTTTATGTTTTATAAGCATTTTTAATTTTATTGCTTAAATCGCATTTTCTCGGCGAGCTGAGCACTTTTTCTGAATTGTGCCGCTCCCGTCACTCTGGTTAGGTTGGCATCGAAAAAAACGCTCTCGGGTGCTTTAGAGTGCCGAGTTTATTACTGCGCATTAAGAAATGACCACCTCCAACGTTTGGTTTATGTTTTATAAGCATTTTTAATTTTATTGCTTAAATCGCATTTTCTCGGCGAGCTGAGCACTTTTTCTGAATTGTGCCGCTCCCGTCACTCTGGTTAGGTTGGCATCGAAAAAAACGCTCACGGGTGCTTTAGAGTGCCGAGTTTATTACTGCGCATTAAGAAATGACCACCTCCAACGTTTGGTTTATGTTTTATAAGCATTTTTAATTTTATTGCTTAAATCGCATTTTCTCGGCGAGCTGAGCACTTTTTCTGAATTGTGCCGCTCCCGTCACTCTGGTTAGGTTGGCATCGAAAAAAACGCTCTCGGGTGCTTTAGAGTGCCGAGTTATTCACTGCGCATGGAGAAATGACCACCTCCAACGTTTGGTTTATGTTTTATAAGCATTTTTAATTTTATTGCTTAAATCGCATTTTCTCGGCGAGCTGAGCACTTTTTCTGAATTGTGCCGCTCCCGTCACTCTGGTTAGGTTGGCATCGAAAAAAACGCTCTCGGGTGCTTTAGAATGCCGAGTTTATCACTGCGCATGAAGAAATGACCACCTCCAACGTTTGGTTTATGTTTTATAAGCATTTTTAATTTTATTGCTTAAATCGCATTTTCTCGGCGAGCTGAGCGCTTTTTCTGAATTGTGCCGCTCCCGTCACTCTGGTTAGGTTGGCATCGAAAAAAACGCTCTCGGGTGCTTTAGAGTGCCGAGTTTATCACTGCGCATGAAGAAATGACCACCTCCAACGTTTGGTTTATGTTTTATAAGCATTTTTAATTTTATTGCTTAAATCGCATTTTCTCGGCGAGCTGAGCGCTTTTTCTGAATTGTGCCGCTCCCGTAACTCTGGTTAGGTTGGCATCGAAAAAAACGCTCTCGGGTGCTTTAGAGTGCCGAGTTTATCACTGCGCATGAAGAAATGACCACTTCCAACGTTTGGTTTATGTTTTATAAGCATTTTTAATTTTATTGCTTAAATCGCATTTTCTCGGCGAGCTGAGCACTTTTTCTGAATTGTGCCGCTCCCGTCACTCTGGTTAGGTTGGCATCGAAAAAAACGCTCTCGGGTGCTCTAGAGTGCCGAGTTTATTACTGCGCATTAAGAAATGACCACCTCCAACGTTTGGTTTATGTTTTATAAGCATTTTTAATTTTATTGCTTAAATCGCATTTTCTCGGCGAGCTGAGCACTTTTTCTGAATTGTGCCGCTCCCGTCACTCTGGTTAGGTTGGCATCGAAAAAAACGCTCTCGGGTGCTTTAGAGTGCCGAGTTTATTACTGCGCATTAAGAAATGACCACCTCCAACGTTTGGTTTATGTTTTATAAGCATTTTTAATTTTATTGCTTAAATCGCATTTTCTCGGCGAGCTGAGCACTTTTTCTGAATTGTGCCGCTCCCGTCACTCTGGTTAGGTTGGCATCGAAAAAAACGCTCTCGGGTGCTTTAGAGTGCCGAGTTATTCACTGCGCATGAAGAAATGACCACCTCCAACGTTTGGTTTATGTTTTATAAGCATTTTTAATTTTATTGCTTAAATCGCATTTTCTCGGCGAGCTGAGCACTTTTTCTGAATTGTGCCGCTCCCGTCACTCTGGTTAGGTTGGCATCGAAAAAAACGCTCTCGGGTGCTTTAGAGTGCCGAGTTTATTACTGCGCATTAAGAAATGACCACCTCCAACGTTTGGTTTATGTTTTATAAGCATTTTTAATTTTATTGCTTAAATCGCATTTTCTCGGCGAGCTGAGCGCTTTTTCTGAATTGTGCCGCTCCCGTCACTCTGGTCAGGTTGGCATCGAAAAAAACGCTCTCGGGTGCTTTAGAGTGCCGAGTTTATCACTGCGCATGAAGAAATGACCACCTCCAACGTTTGGTTTATGTTTTATAAGCATTTTTAATTTTATTGCTTAAATCGCATTTTCTCGGCGAGCTGAGCGCTTTTTCTGAATTGTGCCGCTCCCGTAACTCTGGTTAGGTTGGCATCGAAAAAAACGCTCTCGGGTGCTTTAGAGTGCCGAGTTTATCACTGCGCATGAAGAAATGACCACTTCCAACGTTTGGTTTATGTTTTATCAGCATTTTTAATTTTATTGCTTAAATCGCATTTTCTCGGCGAGCTGAGCACTTTTTCTGAATTGTGCCGCTCCCGTCACTCTGGTTAGGTTGGCATCGAAAAAAACGCTCTCGGGTGCTCTAGAGTGCCGAGTTTATTACTGCGCATTAAGAAATGACCACCTCCAACGTTTGGTTTATGTTTTATAAGCATTTTTAATTTTATTGCTTAAATCGCATTTTCTCGGCGAGCTGAGCACTTTTTCTGAATTGTGCCGCTCCCGTCACTCTGGTTAGGTTGGCATCGAAAAAAACGCTCTCGGGTGCTTTAGAGTGCCGAGTTTATTACTGCGCATTAAGAAATGACCACCTCCAACGTTTGGTTTATGTTTTATAAGCATTTTTAATTTTATTGCTTAAATCGCATTTTCTCGGCGAGCTGAGCACTTTTTCTGAATTGTGCCGCTCCCGTCACTCTGGTTAGGTTGGCATCGAAAAAAACGCTCTCGGGTGCTTTAGAGTGCCGAGTTTATCACTGCGCATGAAGAAATGACCACCTCCAACGTTTGGTTTATGTTTTATAAGCATTTTTAATTTTATTGCTTAAATCGCATTTTCTCGGCGAGCTGAGCGCTTTTTCTGAATTGTGCCGCTCCCGTCACTCTGGTTAGGTTGGCATCGAAAAAAACGCTCTCGGGTGCTTTAGAGTGCCGAGTTATTCACTGCGCATGAAGAAATGACCACCTCCAACGTTTGGTTTATGTTTAATAAGCATTTTTAATTTTATTGCTTAAATCGCATTTTCTCGGCGAGCTGAGCGCTTTTTCTGAATTGTGCCGCTCCCGTCACTCTGGTTAGGTTGGCATCGAAAAAAACGCTCTCGGGTGCTTTAGAGTGCCGAGTTATTCACTGCGCATGAAGAAATGACCACCTCCACCGTTTGGTTTATGTTTAATAAGCATTTTTAATTTTATTGCTTAAATCGCATTTTCTCGGCGAGCTGAGCACTTTTTCTGAATTGTGCCGCTCCCGTCACTCTGGTTAGGTTGGCATCGAAAAAAACGCTCTCGGGTGCTTTAGAGTGCCGAGTTTATTACTGCGCATTAAGAAATGACCACCTCCAACGTTTGGTTTATGTTTTATAAGCATTTTTAATTTTATTGCTTAAATCGCATTTTCTCGGCGAGCTGAGCACTTTTTCTGAATTGTGCCGCTCCCGTCACTCTGGTTAGGTTGGCATCGAAAAAAACGCTCTCGGGTGCTTTAGAGTGCCGAGTTATTCACTGCGCACGAAGAAATGACCACCTCCAACGTTTGGTTTATGTTTTATAAGCATTTTTAATTTTATTGCTTAAATCGCATTTTCTCGGCGAGCTGAGCGCTTTTTCTGAATTGTGCCGCTCCCGTCACTCTGGTTAGGTTGGCATCGAAAAAAACGCTCTCGGGTGCTTTAGAGTGCCGAGTTTATTACTGCGCATTAAGAAATGACCACCTCCAACGTTTGGTTTATGTTTTATAAGCATTTTTAATTTTATTGCTTAAATCGCATTTTCTCGGCGAGCTGAGCACTTTTTCTGAATTGTGCCGCTCCCGTCACTCTGGTTAGGTTGGCATCGAAAAAAACGCTCTCGGGTGCTTTAGAGTGCCGAGTTTATTACTGCGCATTAAGAAATGACCACCTCCAACGTTTGGTTTATGTTTTATAAGCATTTTTAATTTTATTGCTTAAATCGCATTTTCTCGGCGAGCTGAGCGCTTTTTCTGAATTGTGCCGCTCCCGTCACTCTGGTTAGGTTGGCATCGAAAAAAACGCTCTCGGGTGCTTTAGAGTGCCGAGTTATTCACTGCGCATGAAGAAATGACCACCTCCAACGTTTGGTTTATGTTTAATAAGCATTTTTAATTTTATTGCTTAAATCGCATTTTCTCGGCGAGCTGAGCACTTTTTCTGAATTGTGCCGCTCCCGTCACTCTGGTTAGGTTGGCATCGAAAAAAACGCTCTCGGGTGCTTTAGAGTGCCGAGTTTATTACTGCGCATTAAGAAATGACCACCTCCAACGTTTGGTTTATGTTTTATAAGCATTTTTAATTTTATTGCTTAAATCGCATTTTCTCGGCGAGCTGAGCGCTTTTTCTGAATTGTGCCGCTCCCGTCACTCTGGTTAGGTTGGCATCGAAAAAAACGCTCTCGGGTGCTTTAGAGTGCCGAGTTATTCACTGCGCATGAAGAAATGACCACCTCCAACGTTTGGTTTATGTTTAATAAGCATTTTTAATTTTATTGCTTAAATCGCATTTTCTCGGCGAGCTGAGCACTTTTTCTGAATTGTGCCGCTCCCGTCACTCTGGTTAGGTTGGCATCGAAAAAAACGCTCACGGGTGCTTTAGAGTGCCGAGTTTATTACTGCGCATTAAGAAATGACCACCTCCAAGGTTTGGTTTATGTTTTATAAGCATTTTTAATTTTATTGCTTAAATCGCATTTTCTCGGCGAGCTGAGCACTTTTTCTGAATTGTGCCGCTCCCGTCACTCTGGTTAGGTTGGCATCGAAAAAAACGCTCTCGGGTGCTTTAGAGTGCCGAGTTATTCACTGCGCATGAAGAAATGACCACCTCCAACGTTTGGTTTATGTTTTATAAGCATTTTTAATTTTATTGCTTAAATCGCATTTTCTCGGCGAGCTGAGCGCTTTTTCTGAATTGTGCCGCTCCCGTAACTCTGGTTAGGTTGGCATCGAAAAAAACGCTCTCGGGTGCTTTAGAGTGCCGAGTTTATTACTGCGCATTAAGAAATGACCACCTCCAACGTTTGGTTTATGTTTTATAAGCATTTTTAATTTTATTGCTTAAATCGCATTTTCTCGGCGAGCTGAGCACTTTTTCTGAATTGTGCCGCTCCCGTCACTCTGGTTAGGTTGGCATCGAAAAAAACGCTCTCGGGTGCTTTAGAGTGCCGAGTTTATTACTGCGCATTAAGAAATGACCACCTCCAACGTTTGGTTTATGTTTTATAAGCATTTTTAATTTTATTGCTTAAATCGCATTTTCTCGGCGAGCTGAGCACTTTTTCTGAATTGTGCCGCTCCCGTCACTCTGGTTAGGTTGGCATCGAAAAAAACGCTCACGGGTGCTTTAGAGTGCCGAGTTTATTACTGCGCATTAAGAAATGACCACCTCCAACGTTTGGTTTATGTTTTATAAGCATTTTTAATTTTATTGCTTAAATCGCATTTTCTCGGCGAGCTGAGCACTTTTTCTGAATTGTGCCGCTCCCGTCACTCTGGTTAGGTTGGCATCGAAAAAAACGCTCTCGGGTGCTTTAGAGTGCCGAGTTATTCACTGCGCATGGAGAAATGACCACCTCCAACGTTTGGTTTATGTTTTATAAGCATTTTTAATTTTATTGCTTAAATCGCATTTTCTCGGCGAGCTGAGCACTTTTTCTGAATTGTGCCGCTCCCGTCACTCTGGTTAGGTTGGCATCGAAAAAAACGCTCTCGGGTGCTTTAGAATGCCGAGTTTATCACTGCGCATGAAGAAATGACCACCTCCAACGTTTGGTTTATGTTTTATAAGCATTTTTAATTTTATTGCTTAAATCGCATTTTCTCGGCGAGCTGAGCGCTTTTTCTGAATTGTGCCGCTCCCGTCACTCTGGTTAGGTTGGCATCGAAAAAAACGCTCTCGGGTGCTTTAGAGTGCCGAGTTTATCACTGCGCATGAAGAAATGACCACCTCCAACGTTTGGTTTATGTTTTATAAGCATTTTTAATTTTATTGCTTAAATCGCATTTTCTCGGCGAGCTGAGCGCTTTTTCTGAATTGTGCCGCTCCCGTAACTCTGGTTAGGTTGGCATCGAAAAAAACGCTCTCGGGTGCTTTAGAGTGCCGAGTTTATCACTGCGCATGAAGAAATGACCACTTCCAACGTTTGGTTTATGTTTTATAAGCATTTTTAATTTTATTGCTTAAATCGCATTTTCTCGGCGAGCTGAGCACTTTTTCTGAATTGTGCCGCTCCCGTCACTCTGGTTAGGTTGGCATCGAAAAAAACGCTCTCGGGTGCTCTAGAGTGCCGAGTTTATTACTGCGCATTAAGAAATGACC
The DNA here is from genome assembly GCF_033458585.1 of Syngnathus typhle. Lineage (NCBI taxonomy): Eukaryota > Metazoa > Chordata > Actinopteri > Syngnathiformes > Syngnathidae > Syngnathus > Syngnathus typhle. The sequence goes on from NW_026871961.1 coordinate 232,564, forward strand.
ACCTCCAACGTTTGGTTTATGTTTTATAAGCATTTTTAATTTTATTGCTTAAATCGCATTTTCTCGGCGAGCTGAGCACTTTTTCTGAATTGTGCCGCTCCCGTCACTCTGGTTAGGTTGGCATCGAAAAAAACGCTCTCGGGTGCTTTAGAGTGCCGAGTTTATTACTGCGCATTAAGAAATGACCACCTCCAACGTTTGGTTTATGTTTTATAAGCATTTTTAATTTTATTGCTTAAATCGCATTTTCTCGGCGAGCTGAGCACTTTTTCTGAATTGTGCCGCTCCCGTCACTCTGGTTAGGTTGGCATCGAAAAAAACGCTCTCGGGTGCTTTAGAGTGCCGAGTTATTCACTGCGCATGAAGAAATGACCACCTCCAACGTTTGGTTTATGTTTTATAAGCATTTTTAATTTTATTGCTTAAATCGCATTTTCTCGGCGAGCTGAGCACTTTTTCTGAATTGTGCCGCTCCCGTCACTCTGGTTAGGTTGGCATCGAAAAAAACGCTCTCGGGTGCTTTAGAGTGCCGAGTTTATTACTGCGCATTAAGAAATGACCACCTCCAACGTTTGGTTTATGTTTTATAAGCATTTTTAATTTTATTGCTTAAATCGCATTTTCTCGGCGAGCTGAGCGCTTTTTCTGAATTGTGCCGCTCCCGTAACTCTGGTTAGGTTGGCATCGAAAAAAACGCTCTCGGGTGCTTTAGAGTGCCGAGTTTATCACTGCGCATGAAGAAATGACCACTTCCAACGTTTGGTTTATGTTTTATCAGCATTTTTAATTTTATTGCTTAAATCGCATTTTCTCGGCGAGCTGAGCACTTTTTCTGAATTGTGCCGCTCCCGTCACTCTGGTTAGGTTGGCATCGAAAAAAACGCTCTCGGGTGCTCTAGAGTGCCGAGTTTATTACTGCGCATTAAGAAATGACCACCTCCAACGTTTGGTTTATGTTTTATAAGCATTTTTAATTTTATTGCTTAAATCGCATTTTCTCGGCGAGCTGAGCACTTTTTCTGAATTGTGCCGCTCCCGTCACTCTGGTTAGGTTGGCATCGAAAAAAACGCTCTCGGGTGCTTTAGAGTGCCGAGTTTATTACTGCGCATTAAGAAATGACCACCTCCAACGTTTGGTTTATGTTTTATAAGCATTTTTAATTTTATTGCTTAAATCGCATTTTCTCGGCGAGCTGAGCACTTTTTCTGAATTGTGCCGCTCCCGTCACTCTGGTTAGGTTGGCATCGAAAAAAACGCTCTCGGGTGCTTTAGAGTGCCGAGTTATTCACTGCGCATGAAGAAATGACCACCTCCAACGTTTGGTTTATGTTTTATAAGCATTTTTAATTTTATTGCTTAAATCGCATTTTCTCGGCGAGCTGAGCACTTTTTCTGAATTGTGCCGCTCCCGTCACTCTGGTTAGGTTGGCATCGAAAAAAACGCTCTCGGGTGCTTTAGAGTGCCGAGTTTATCACTGCGCATGAAGAAATGACCACCTCCAACGTTTGGTTTATCTTTTATAAGCATTTTTAATTTTATTGCTTAAATCGCATTTTCTCGGCGAGCTGAGCGCTTTTTCTGAATTGTGCCGCTCCCGTCACTCTGGTTAGGTTGGCATCGAAAAAAACGCTCTCGGGTGCTTTAGAGTGCCGAGTTATTCACTGCGCATGAAGAAATGACCACCTCCAATGTTTGGTTTATGTTTAATAAGCATTTTTAATTTTATTGCTTAAATCGCATTTTCTCGGCGAGCTGAGCGCTTTTTCTGAATTGTGCCGCTCCCGTCACTCTGGTTAGGTTGGCATCGAAAAAAACGCTCTCGGGTGCTTTAGAGTGCCGAGTTATTCACTGCGCATGAAGAAATGACCACCTCCAACGTTTGGTTTATGTTTAATAAGCATTTTTAATTTTATTGCTTAAATCGCATTTTCTCGGCGAGCTGAGCACTTTTTCTGAATTGTGCCGCTCCCGTCACTCTGGTTAGGTTGGCATCGAAAAAAACGCTTTCAGGTGCTTTAGAGTGCCGAGTTATTCACTGCGCATGAAGAAATGACCACCTCCAACGTTTGGTTTATGTTTAATAAGCATTTTTAATTTTATTGCTTAAATCGCATTTTCTCGGCGAGCTGAGCACTTTTTCTGAATTGTGCCGCTCCCGTCACTCTGGTTAGGTTGGCATCGAAAAAAACGCTCTCGGGTGCTTTAGAGTGCCGAGTTTATTACTGCGCATTAAGAAATGACCACCTCCAACGTTTGGTTTATGTTTTATAAGCATTTTTAATTTTATTGCTTAAATCGCATTTTCTCGGCGAGCTGAGCACTTTTTCTGAATTGTGCCGCTCCCGTCACTCTGGTTAGGTTGGCATCGAAAAAAACGCTCTCGGGTGCTTTAGAGTGCCGAGTTTATCACTGCGCATGAAGAAATGACCACCTCCAACGTTTGGTTTATGTTTAATAAGCATTTTTAATTTTATTGCTTAAATCGCATTTTCTCGGCGAGCTGAGCACTTTTTCTGAATTGTGCCGCTCCCGTCACTCTGGTTAGGTTGGCATCGAAAAAAACGCTCTCGGGTGCTTTAGAGTGCCGACTTTATCACTGCGCATGAAGAAATGACCACCTCCAACGTTTGGTTTATGTTTTATAAGCATTTTTAATTTTATTGCTTAAATCGCATTTTCTCGGCGAGCTGAGCACTTTTTCTGAATTGTGCCGCTCCCGTCACTCTGGTTAGGTTGGCATCGAAAAAAACGCTCACGGGTGCTTTAGAGTGCCGAGTTTATTACTGCGCATTAAGAAATGACCACCTCCAACGTTTGGTTTATGTTTTATAAGCATTTTTAATTTTATTGCTTAAATCGCATTTTCTCGGCGAGCTGAGCACTTTTTCTGAATTGTGCCGCTCCCGTCACTCTGGTTAGGTTGGCATCGAAAAAAACGCTCTCGGGTGCTTTAGAGTGCCGAGTTATTCACTGCGCATGAAGAAATGACCACCCTCCAACGTTTGGTTTATGTTTTATAAGCATTTTTAATTTTGTTGCTTAAATCGCATTTTCTCGGCGAGCTGAGCACTTTTTCTGAATTGTGCCGCTCCCGTCACTCTGGTTAGGTTGGCATCGAAAAAAACGCTCTCGGGTGCTTTAGAGTGCCGAGTTTATCACTGCGCATGAAGAAATGACCACCTCCAACGTTTGGTTTATGTTTTATAAGCATTTTTAATTTTATTGCTTAAATCGCATTTTCTCGGCGAGCTGAGCGCTTTTTCTGAATTGTGCCGCTCCCGTCACTCTGGTTAGGTTGGCATCGAAAAAAACGCTCTCGGGTGCTTTAGAGTGCCGAGTTTATCACTGCGCATGAAGAAATGACCACCTCCAACGTTTGGTTTACGTTTTATAAGCATTTTTAATTTTATTGCTTGAATCGCATTTTCTCGGCGAGCTGAGCGCTTTTTCTGAATTGTGCCGCTCCCGTAACTCTGGTTAGGTTGGCATCGAAAAAAACGCTCTCGGGTGCTTTAGAGTGCCGAGTTTATCACTGCGCATGAAGAAATGACCACTTCCAACGTTTGGTTTATGTTTTATAAGCATTTTTAATTTTATTGCTTAAATCGCATTTTCTCGGCGAGCTGAGCACTTTTTCTGAATTGTGCCGCTCCCGTCACTCTGGTTAGGTTGGCATCGAAAAAAACGCTCTCGGGTGCTCTAGAGTGCCGAGTTTATTACTGCGCATTAAGAAATGACCACCTCCAACGTTTGGTTTATGTTTTATAAGCATTTTTAATTTTATTGCTTAAATCGCATTTTCTCGGCGAGCTGAGCACTTTTTCTGAATTGTGCCGCTCCCGTCACTCTGGTTAGGTTGGCATCGAAAAAAACGCTCTCGGGTGCTTTAGAGTGCCGAGTTTATTACTGCGCATTAAGAAATGACCACCTCCAACGTTTGGTTTATGTTTTATAAGCATTTTTAATTTTATTGCTTAAATCGCATTTTCTCGGCGAGCTGAGCACTTTTTCTGAATTGTGCCGCTCCCGTCACTCTGGTTAGGTTGGCATCGAAAAAAACGCTCTCGGGTGCTTTAGAGTGCCGAGTTTATCACTGCGCATGAAGAAATGACCACCTCCAACGTTTGGTTTATGTTTTATAAGCATTTTTAATTTTATTGCTTAAATCGCATTTTCTCGGCGAGCTGAGCGCTTTTTCTGAATTGTGCCGCTCCCGTAACTCTGGTTAGGTTGGCATCGAAAAAAACGCTCTCGGGTGCTTTAGAGTGCCGAGTTTATCACTGCGCATGAAGAAATGACCACTTCCAACGTTTGGTTTATGTTTTATAAGCATTTTTAATTTTATTGCTTAAATCGCATTTTCTCGGCGAGCTGAGCACTTTTTCTGAATTGTGCCGCTCCCGTCACTCTGGTTAGGTTGGCATCGAAAAAAACGCTCTCGGGTGCTCTAGAGTGCCGAGTTTATTACTGCGCATTAAGAAATGACCACCTCCAACGTTTGGTTTATGTTTTATAAGCATTTTTAATTTTATTGCTTAAATCGCATTTTCTCGGCGAGCTGAGCACTTTTTCTGAATTGTGCCGCTCCCGTCACTCTGGTTAGGTTGGCATCGAAAAAAACGCTCTCGGGTGCTTTAGAGTGCCGAGTTTATTACTGCGCATTAAGAAATGACCACCTCCAACGTTTGGTTTATGTTTTATAAGCATTTTTAATTTTATTGCTTAAATCGCATTTTCTCGGCGAGCTGAGCACTTTTTCTGAATTGTGCCGCTCCCGTCACTCTGGTTAGGTTGGCATCGAAAAAAACGCTCTCGGGTGCTTTAGAGTGCCGAGTTATTCACTGCGCATGAAGAAATGACCACCTCCAACGTTTGGTTTATGTTTTATAAGCATTTTTAATTTTATTGCTTAAATCGCATTTTCTCGGCGAGCTGAGCACTTTTTCTGAATTGTGCCGCTCCCGTCACTCTGGTTAGGTTGGCATCGAAAAAAACGCTCTCGGGTGCTTTAGAGTGCCGAGTTTATCACTGCGCATGAAGAAATGACCACCTCCAACGTTTGGTTTATGTTTTATAAGCATTTTTAATTTTATTGCTTAAATCGCATTTTCTCGGCGAGCTGAGCGCTTTTTCTGAATTGTGCCGCTCCCGTCACTCTGGTTAGGTTGGCATCGAAAAAAACGCTCTCGGGTGCTTTAGAGTGCCGAGTTTATTACTGCGCATTAAGAAATGACCACCTCCAACGTTTGGTTTATGTTTTATAAGCATTTTTAATTTTATTGCTTAAATCGCATTTTCTCGGCGAGCTGAGCACTTTTTCTGAATTGTGCCGCTCCCGTCACTCTGGTTAGGTTGGCATCGAAAAAAACGCTCTCGGGTGCTTTAGAGTGCCGAGTTTATTACTGCGCATTAAGAAATGACCACCTCCAACGTTTGGTTTATGTTTTATAAGCATTTTGAATTTTATTGCTTAAATCGCATTTTCTCGGCGAGCTGAGCACTTTTTCTGAATTGTGCCGCTCCCGTCACTCTGGTTAGGTTGGCATCGAAAAAAACGCTCTCGGGTGCTTTAGAGTTCCGAGTTATTCACTGCGCATGAAGAAATGACCACCTCCAACGTTTGGTTTATGTTTAATAAGCATTTTTAATTTTATTGCTTGAATCGCATTTTCTCGGCGAGCTGAGCACTTTTTCTGAATTGTGCCGCTCCCGTCACTCTGGTTAGGTTGGCATCGAAAAAAACGCTCTCGGGTGCTTTAGAGTGCCGAGTTTATCACTGCGCATGAAGAAATGACCACCTCCAACGTTTGGTTTATGTTTTATAAGCATTTTTAATTTTATTGCTTAAATCGCATTTTCTCGGCGAGCTGAGCACTTTTTCTGAATTGTGCCGCTCCCGTCACTCTGGTTAGGTTGGCATCGAAAAAAACGCTCTCGGGTGCTTTAGAGTGCCGAGTTTATCACTGCGCATGAAGAAATGACCACCTCCAACGTTTGGTTTATGTTTTATAAGCATTTTTAATTTTATTGCTTAAATCGCATTTTCTCGGCGAGCTGAGCGCTTTTTCTGAATTGTGCCGCTCCCGTCACTCTGGTTAGGTTGGCATCGAAAAAAACGCTTTCAGGTGCTTTAGAGTGCCGAGTTATTCACTGCGCATGAAGAAATGACCACCTCCAACGTTTGGTTTATGTTTAATAAGCATTTTTAATTTTATTGCTTAAATCGCATTTTCTCGGCGAGCTGAGCACTTTTTCTGAATTGTGCCGCTCCCGTCACTCTGGTTAGGTTGGCATCGAAAAAAACGCTCTCGGGTGCTTTAGAGTGCCGAGTTATTCACTGCGCATGAAGAAATGACCACCTCCAACGTTTGGTTTATGTTTAATAAGCATTTTTAATTTTATTGCTTAAATCGCATTTTCTCGGCGAGCTGAGCACTTTTTCTGAATTGTGCCGCTCCCGTCACTCTGGTTAGGTTGGCATCGAAAAAAACGCTCTCGGGTGCTTTAGAGTGCCGAGTTTATCACTGCGCATGAAGAAATGACCACCTCCAACGTTTGGTTTATGTTTAATAAGCATTTTTAATTTTATTGCTTAAATCGCATTTTCTCGGCGAGCTGAGCACTTTTTCTGAATTGTGCCGCTCCCGTCACTCTGGTTAGGTTGGCATCGAAAAAAACGCTCTCGGGTGCTTTAGAGTGCCGACTTTATCACTGCGCATGAAGAAATGACCACCTCCAACGTTTGGTTTATGTTTTATAAGCATTTTTAATTTTATTGCTTAAATCGCATTTTCTCGGCGAGCTGAGCACTTTTTCTGAATTGTGCCGCTCCCGTCACTCTGGTTAGGTTGGCATCGAAAAAAACGCTCACGGGTGCTTTAGAGTGCCGAGTTTATTACTGCGCATTAAGAAATGACCACCTCCAACGTTTGGTTTATGTTTTATAAGCATTTTTAATTTTATTGCTTAAATCGCATTTTCTCGGCGAGCTGAGCACTTTTTCTGAATTGTGCCGCTCCCGTCACTCTGGTTAGGTTGGCATCGAAAAAAACGCTCTCGGGTGCTTTAGAGTGCCGAGTTATTCACTGCGCATGAAGAAATGACCACCCTCCAACGTTTGGTTTATGTTTTATAAGCATTTTTAATTTTGTTGCTTAAATCGCATTTTCTCGGCGAGCTGAGCACTTTTTCTGAATTGTGCCGCTCCCGTCACTCTGGTTAGGTTGGCATCGAAAAAAACGCTCTCGGGTGCTTTAGAGTGCCGAGTTTATCACTGCGCATGAAGAAATGACCACCTCCAACGTTTGGTTTATGTTTTATAAGCATTTTTAATTTTATTGCTTAAATCGCATTTTCCCGGCGAGCTGAGCACTTTTTCTGAATTGTGCCGCTCCCGTCACTCTGGTTAGGTTGGCATCGAAAAAAACGCTCTCGGGTGCTTTAGAGTGCCGAGTTATTCACTGCGCATGAAGAAATGACCACCTCCAATGTTTGGTTTATGTTTAATAAGCATTTTTAATTTTATTGCTTAAATCGCATTTTCTCGGCGAGCTGAGCGCTTTTTCTGAATTGTGCCGCTCCCGTCACTCTGGTTAGGTTGGCATCGAAAAAAACGCTCTCGGGTGCTTTAGAGTGCCGAGTTATTCACTGCGCATGAAGAAATGACCACCTCCAACGTTTGGTTTATGTTTAATAAGCATTTTTAATTTTATTGCTTAAATCGCATTTTCTCGGCGAGCTGAGCACTTTTTCTGAATTGTGCCGCTCCCGTCACTCTGGTTAGGTTGGCATCGAAAAAAACGCTCTCGGGTGCTTTAGAGTGCCGAGTTTATTACTGCGCATTAAGAAATGACCACCTCCAACGTTTGGTTTATGTTTTATAAGCATTTTTAATTTTATTGCTTAAATCGCATTTTCTCGGCGAGCTGAGCACTTTTTCTGAATTGTGCCGCTCCCGTCACTCTGGTTAGGTTGGCATCGAAAAAAACGCTCTCGGGTGCTTTAGAGTGCCGAGTTTATTACTGCGCATTAAGAAATGACCACCTCCAACGTTTGGTTTATGTTTTATAAGCATTTTTAATTTTATTGCTTCGCATTTTCTCGGCGAGCTGAGCACTTTTTCTGAATTGTGCCGCTCCCGTCACTCTGGTTAGGTTGGCATCGAAAAAAACGCTCTCGGGTGCTTTAGAGTGCCGAGTTTATTACTGCGCATTAAGAAATGACCACCTCCAACGTTTGGTTTATGTTTTATAAGCATTTTTAATTTTATTGCTTAAATCGCATTTTCTCGGCGAGCTGAGCACTTTTTCTGAATTGTGCCGCTCCCGTCACTCTGGTTAGGTTGGCATCGAAAAAAACGCTCTCGGGTGCTTTAGAGTGCCGAGTTATTCACTGCGCATGAAGAAATGACCACCTCCAACGTTTGGTTTATGTTTAATAAGCATTTTTAATTTTATTGCTTGAATCGCATTTTCTCGGCGAGCTGAGCACTTTTTCTGAATTGTGCCGCTCCCGTCACTCTGGTTAGGTTGGCATCGAAAAAAACGCTCTCGGGTGCTTTAGAGTGCCGAGTTTATCACTGCGCATGAAGAAATGACCACCTCCAACGTTTGGTTTATGTTTTATAAGCATTTTTAATTTTATTGCTTAAATCGCATTTTCTCGGCGAGCTGAGCACTTTTTCTGAATTGTGCCGCTCCCGTCACTCTGGTTAGGTTGGCATCGAAAAAAACGCTCTCGGGTGCTTTAGAGTGCCGAGTTTATCACTGCGCATGAAGAAATGACCACCTCCAACGTTTGGTTTATGTTTTATAAGCATTTTTAATTTTATTGCTTAAATCGCATTTTCTCGGCGAGCTGAGCGCTTTTTCTGAATTGTGCCGCTCCCGTCACTCTGGTTAGGTTGGCATCGAAAAAAACGCTTTCAGGTGCTTTAGAGTGCCGAGTTATTCACTGCGCATGAAGAAATGACACACACAAATAAACAATGCACTTATCCATTGGTTTCAATGTTATGCAAATGAGGGGCTGCAGTGTCACTAAGATAACACTAGATGGCGACCTTCGCACCAATGCACTTATCCATTGGTTTCAATGTTATGCAAATGAAGTGCAGGTGTTTTAGGGGGGAGGGGGTGCAGTGTCACTAAGATAGCACTAGATGGCGACATTTGGACATGATTTTATTGTTATGCAAATGAAGTGCAGGAGCCACGAAGGGAGGGGCTGTAAGTGTCAAGGGGGAAGAGGGTGCAGGTGTTTTAGGGGGAGGGGCTACAGTGTCACTAAGATAACACTAGATGGCGACATTTGTAAGGGGGAGAAATGGGTGGGAGGTTTAGGTGTTTTTTTGTTTTTGGGGTGTTGGAGGATGTCTATAGGTGTTTTTTAGAGAGGGGGGTGGACTTAATGTTAGTGTATTTAAGGTGGGGTTATTGATTGTTTTTTGAGAAGACACACCAGCAGATGAGCTCTGAACGGAGAAGTTGGAGAGCGTCCAAAGTTAGAGAGCGTCAAAAAGTTGTTTCGAGATGGTTAAAGGTAAGCCATGTTATTAATTATACTGGTATAATAATAATAATAATAATACACTGAAGTTATTATATAAACATGATGTAATGTGTATGTAATGTCATGCAGATATAACTGTGTTTGCTGACGTGCACGCAGTATTTGACGACGACTTTAGCGGAGTTTATTTAACACAATCAGACTACGGTAAGGCAACTGTTCATTTACGTTAGTTAATAAAATGCTATTAGTTGGTGATTTTTTTTGTTTTTTTATGTGTGTAACAGATCTCGTAGCGGCTGCTACTAGGCAAAAAAACCCACTGATACAGACTGGTTTGGAGGCAGAACCGAGTGATTTCGGCCAAATCATACCCCCCTCCGGCCGACAGGAGGTTGTCACGAGCTCTGCACGTCATTTTGAAGCAACGAAAACAGCAGAGTTATCAGAGCTACGTGATAGCAGTCAAAACACACACCCCTCCGGCCAGCAGGCGGCTGTCACGAACATAGAGACGGAAGAGGGAGCATCCACAGACATAGAATTGGCGGACGCTTTATCTGCTTACGAAGACCTTCCTCAAGAATCGATAAACAAAGTCAGAGGTATTTCTTATTTTTATTCTATGTCATTATTTAAATGTTTTTTTTGATGGTATTATGACGATTTAACTGTTTTTTAATATCTACTTCTAGTTAAGCGTTGTGGAACGGGGCTGCTTCAAAGAGTGAGAAAGAGCAGACGTGCAGCCTTCTACTCAACTACTAAAAGGCCTGAATCGACAAACGAGAGCCATCACCATAAGACAAGGCGTGCTATAAAGTGCAGTGGTAACTGTGTTTACAAAAAACGGCTACAAGAATGTTTTAAGGTAATACGTATTTTGACAGATTTAGCTCAATCAAGATAGGTCTGATTTTTTTTGTGTTGTTTATATTGTAACTTCTATCAAAAAGAAATACAATGGATCAGGCTAACCTTACGTCAGCAGAGTCGGATTTCTTAACAAACATTGACGAATTAGATTTACAGCTACTTTGTGATACACCTGAGCTTGATTTGTCAAACATTAACAATGATTTGCCGTCAACTAGTGCTTCTACAAGACAAATACCAGATTTGGTCAACATTGTGAACAATGCCATGCAGGAAGGGAGAGACACAGAGAGTCCTGATATTCAGGCCCACTTACAAGCTGTCGTAAACGAGCTAAACAGTCAAAACCGGAATGATGGTAGCCAAAGTCCTACACTAATACCTTCACAACTGCTAAACATGATAGCAGAATTAAACAACCAAGCTAACAGTAACAGCGGGCGCAACAGTCCAGATATTCCTGCTCAACTGTTAAACATGATCCAAAATCTAAATACGCAGCCTCTGATTGATCGAATGACCGTTAACCCTATAGATCATGAGATAGATGCTTCTGTAATAACTGGTAACATGCCACCATCATTTCAGCCTAACAACTGCTCTGTTATAATCGATCACGAAATAGATGTTATTGACAACAACGCACCAGCGTTTCAAGACATAGCCCACCAATCTAACAACAATGCTTCTGTAATAACTAATCAGCGCGGCGGCTCTGTTGTAGTAAATAGACCGCATTTCAATAATATTGAGATAAGGCGGTATTTGAATATACCATCACAAGCAAACAGCAATGATTTTGCAACCTTTTACCTACAGATTGAGGATAGAATAGATGAAGTCTTGCGAGAGGTTGATATGCAAACACAGAGAAGTGACGTAATTCAAATAGAGTTAGTGGCTGGAAATGATAGGGCTCACGTTTACTCGCAAAAAAGCGACATAAACACTGTCCGTGATAATGTATCAGATCTGCTTGAACGTCTAGCTCAATCAAATGTAGAGCTTCTAGCTGATGAGAATTTAGAGCTTATTGTTCAAATAGTCAAACCGATCCGTGGTGGAATGCGTCGTCGACTGATGAACACTACCAACAAAGAGATTTTAACGCGTAAAAAACGACATTTGTACATACCTCGTAATAAGGACAACAATCTATGCTTTGCTCTTTCACTAACCTATCTGCTAAATGACACGCTAACATCAAAACAAGCCGTAAGCCAAGCCAGACTTTTGCATCAGAGTGTGGGTTTAGATTGTCAAACACCTGTGAGTTTGGGGGATGTACATAAATTTGAAAAAGTTCTCAGACGGAAAATAACTGTCATGTATCGAAAAGAAGACAGCCGCCCCATGACTTTCTTCAACACACATTCCCCTAAAACAGACGAAGACACTTTATTTGTTTTGCACCTCGAGAATCATTACTACGGTGTGAAAACGATAGAGGCATTCATGGGGTATGCATATTTCTGCCGATATTGTTACAGAGGGCATGAAAATTGGCAACAACATCAATGTGGGGGACACTGTAACATTTGTCTCGATCCTCGTTGTAAACAACGACGATTTAAACATGTTATCTGCCCTGATTGTAACAAATCTTGTCGTAATGAAGAATGCTTTGCCAAACATAAAGAGTTCCGAGCGACGAATCGTGTGAGCAACTGCACCACATACAAAAAATGCTTGCAATGCGGGCTCCAATATTATGTGAAAGCTGATGGTACCGGGGCTAAACATAGATGCCCCGTAAAAAGATGCGCCGTGTGTAGTGAGATCTTAAACCAAAATGACGATGTCTTACTAAACCCTCACTTGTGTTACATGCAGCCCATCAAGCCTCAACAACCATGCAAAAATGTAGTCTACTATGATTTTGAAACTTATGTAGATGCAGATGGTTTACACAACCCCTTTCTTATCTGTTGTAAATCAAATAGACTGACGAAACACTGGTTTGGGACAGACTGTGTTGACAAATTCCTCACATTTTTTCGAAACCCCCGGTTTAAACAAACGACATTTGTTGCACATAATGCGAGAGGTTTTGATTCCTACATCTTGATAAAGAGAATGCTTGAATTAGGTATCAAACTTGACATTCTGATGCAAGGGAGTAAGGTTCTTTCATTCGTCGATTTAGACACAAAATCTCGTTATATCGACTCATTGTCATTCTTAACGATGCCGCTAAGTGCGATGCCTAAGGCCCTGGGGCTTGAAGACAAATCAAAGGGGTGTTTCCCACATAAATTTAGCTCTTTAGAACATTTACACTACGTAGGATGTCACCCTGAGCCTACATACTACAATGTCGAACAAATGTCACCCTCGCAACGTGCAAAGTTTGATGAATGGTATGCCAAACAAGCTAACGATGTGTTTGATTTTGCGAAACAGGCGCTAACCTACTGTGAGAATGATGTTGATTTGCTAATGCAAGGATGTGAGAAATTCAGGAGCGAGTATTTTGAGGCTACAAGAACAGACCCTTTCAACGCCGTCACAATAGCCTCGGCTTGCATGAAAGTTTTTCGTACTAATTTCCTAACTCCTGAAACACTAGCTATTACACCTTCAGACAACTACATGCGACAGTACAAAGCTTTCTCACACGATTCTATTCAATACTTGCAATGGGTCATGCATAGTCAAAATATCCACATTAGACACGCGTTGAACGGGGGAGAAGTTAAGATCGATAACTACACTATAGACGGGTATTCTGAAATTGGGGGAGTGAAAATAGTTTTTGAGTATTTTGGTTGTTATCACCATGGCTGCCCAGAATGCTACAACCTCTCTAATATATGTCCAACAACAAAACGCCCCTTTCAGGAAAGGTTTGACAACACCCAAAAGAAAATTCAGGAACTGCAGCTTAAACAAGATGTGCACCTTGTAATTATGTGGGAGCACGAATGGTTGCAAATGAAAATATTGAACACAGAGGTTAAGGAATTCCTGAAAAAAGCCAAATTTCCTACACCTCTCAAACCAAGGCAGGCTCTTTTCGGAGGTCGAACAAACACGTTTGTTTTAAGATACACGGCAGAAGCTGACGAGAAGGTGTTGTACGTCGATGTCACATCATTATATCCTTTCATTAATAGTACAGGCATCTACCCTATTGGTCATCCAACGATTATCCACGGTGATTTTAAAGACCCAAGACTGTATTTCGGCTTCATAAGCGCTACCGTCAATCCACCTCGTGGTTTGTATTTTCCTGTTTTACCTTTCAAAACAGCTAAAGGTAAACTTGTCTTCACACTGTGTCGTACATGCGCTGAGCATAACAACCAGCAGACAGCTTGTACGCATAATGATGAGCAGAGATCGTTAACAGGTGTTTGGACAACTCCTGAATTTGTTAAGGCACTTGACCTTGGCTACACTGTTGCAGATATTACCGAAGTATGGCATTACACAAGAGCGAGCGACACAATTTTCCGTGATTACATGCGAACATTTCTAAAAGGTAAACAGGAATCTTCAGGCTATCCAGCGCATGCGGTCAATCAAGCTGATAGAGAAAATTACATACAGAGCTACGCGATTCATCAGGGTATCCAACTGGACCCTTCCAAAATTGCTGTAAATCATGGGAAACGTCAGGTTTCGAAACTTTGTCTAAACAATCTATGGGGAAAACTAGCCCAGCGTGAGAACATGACAAACACAAAAATTGTGACAAAATCTGAGGAGTTTTTTGATCTTCTGTTTTCCGGTTTGTACGATGTGAAATTTTTCCACTTTATCAGCGAAAAGCTTTCGGTTGTACAATATTGTTTCAACGTAAACAATGAGATACCAGCCTCAAAAACATCAAACGTGGCGGCTGCGTGTTTCACAACCGCTTATGCACGTCTAAAAATGTACAACTATCTAGAAATTTTACAGACGCGCGTTCTTTACACTGACACAGACAGTCTCGTGTACACGGTCAAACTTGGTGAAACTGTCCTTCCGCTAGGGGATTATCTGGGTGATTTGACAGATGAGCTTTCGAACGACAGCATTTCAGAATTTGTCTCAGCAGGGCCGAAAACTTACGCTTACAAGACAAGGGGGACAAACCGCACCGTCATGAAGGTAAAGGGTATCACACAGACTCACGAAAGCGGTCAGAGCATCAATCTTGACAGCATGCTCGATTTGGTTCAGGGGTACATCGACACAGCAGGTGCAGTCTCAGACGTGCTTTACGCACCCCAACATGGCATTGTTCGCAATAAGAGAGGGTTTCATCTCAGAAACACATCATTTTCCAAACGGCTTCGTGTAGTCTACGACAAAAGAAGATTGCTCAATCAAGGCCGCACTGAACCATTTGGTTATTGAAAATGGCTTTTAACCAGATTGAATTTGACCCTAGATTAGAACTTCCTTTCTCATCGTTAATAGCGGGGCCTTCAGGTTGTGGGAAGACCTTTTTTGTTAAAAATGTTTTAGAAAATCTTGAACATGTTATGAGAAAAAAACCTGATAATATTGTCTGGGTTTATACTTCATATCAACCAATGTACGATGAGCTCAAAAACATGAATAAAGACATCGTTTTTATCAAGGGGCTGCCTGAATCTTTTGATGACGAGAAGCTGTTCCCGCCGCAGCAGCACCACCTACTGGTTCTGGACGACATCATCTTCCAAGCTTCGGATAATCAGGAAGTGGTTCGAATATTCACGCAATATAGACATCATAAAAATTTAAGCGTTATAATGCTAACACAGAATGTATTCCATCAAGGGAAATTCAGTCGTACTATCAGTTTAAACAGTAATTATCTGATTCTGTTCAAAAACCCCCGTGATAAAATGCAAGTGAATGTTTTGGCGAATCAAATCTGCCCCAGCAACCGGAAGTTCTTCTTGGAATCTTTTGAGGATGCAACAAAAGAGCCGCATGGGTATTTACTGATTGATCTGACACCTTCATGCCCAGAACAATATAGACTACGTACAGGTGTACTACCTAGCCAGTGGCCTGTAGTTTATATCCCCAAACAATAAAACGATGACAAAGCTTTTAAAAACAAATGCGTTGTTACTCAAGTCTCTGTTTACATCGAAGCCGGCCAAACGTAAACATTTACTCCTCAAAAGTCCTGCTAGTTTAGTGAAGGCATTGTGCGAGATTGCTCTGAATCTTTTAAAAGGACATCTACCCTTAAAATCAAAACTTTATAAAAAACTAAAAAAGCAGAAGAAAAATATCCGCTTTCTAGCTGATAAAAAAAATACTCTGAAAAAGAAAAGAGCTGTGTTAGTTCAGAAAGGTGGTTTCATATTGCCTTTATTAGCGGCATTCGCACCTGTTCTGGGGAGCGTTATTACTGGTTTTATGAACAAATAATAAAATGAGTTTGAAAACGGCGCAGAAAATGTTCCTGATCTCCCCTTACCAGCTCGAGAGGCTCAATAAGCCAGCCCCTACTATTCGGGACACCGCCGAGTATTCTCTGGATGAGGAGATGAAACAGGTTTTGGATAATAAAAATTTAAATCAATATGAAAAGATCAAAATTTATCAATCCCTGATGCAGCGTTATATGGGTTTGATCAAACAAAGAGATTCTGAGCAGATTCCTGTTACGATTCGTAATGAAGAGAGGGTTGTTGAAGAGGGAGGGAAAGCGCCCCCAAAAGTGACAGATGAAGATTGGGCTGATATTTTGGACACCATGGGGCCGCGTTATCGTCGCAGCGCCTCCTATGTGTTAAAGAAATTATCGGCCGAAAATGTAAGATGGACGCCGCTAAGCGAATTTATTTTTAGAGGGAAAACTGTCAAGGGCTCACACATGAGCGATTTGATAAAACATTTAATTGTAGCCGGTAAGAAACTAGCCGCTCAACCGGCTGGCTGGACAGAATTTCTGCGTACATTAGCACAGCTAAACCTGCCTGAATCAAGCATTTCCAACCCCTCTGCTCGTGCTGATTTCAAACGCTTGAAATACGCTAGGGATGAAGATGATGATGTTTCTCACGCAAAACATGTAAGCGTAAAAGAGAGAAAAAGGAAAAACAGATCACCGGTAGTAAAGTGGGTTAGTTATTAAAATGTTAGATACGCTAATGCTGTTACTGGAAAAAAAACAAATGACTCTGTAACTCTCTTTAACAATGTTTATTGAATAAAAGAGATTTTATAAAACATTAACACGGTTTCAGACAATGACATTCTTTAAATTTGTGTAATGAACATGATATTTGCCCGCCACACAGCCGATCCGGTCTTCGACATTTCTTGACAAAATCGATAACCATCGAGTCATTATCCAGAGGGTCGGGATGATAATGCTTCATGACGTCATTGTAGGTCAGCCCCCAACCCCGTTGCGACAAGTAGTACACACAATGTTGACCACAGGTGTCATTCAATTCATGTTGGAGTTGTCCGTTATGGTATTCCAAACGATTAGAATACTTTTTTAGAAATCTGTATATACTTGACGGGTAATAAGGACTGTCTGGTGGCAGACCAAAAGGATCAAAGAATGTGGCCGAACCATCAGATTCTAAAGTCAAAGCGAGCCAATGTTCGCCTGGCATGTGGCGTGGGTGGGTGTTAACAATATAATATCTGGGGGGCTTGTCTTTGACGTCAGCTAGCTCGTCTGACGCGTAAACCCCACCAAACAACGCCCTTTGCATCCGGGTCATAATCAAATCCAATTCGCGACCGTTCATATTTTTTAATAATAGTCCATCAACACTTCCCTTTTGGCATTAATCTCAATAAGGGAATCATAAACTGCGTAAATAATAAGCGTGGCTGTATGTGGGAGAGGCACACGAAATCGCAAATCTAATCTTAAAACACCATTATTCACGGGCGATAAAGCCCCAGAATCATCTGCTTGACTTAAATTAAAGACAAAAAGTGAATAGCCTTGACTAAAATCTTGTTGATCGATACAGAGAGGTAAATCTTTTAAAAAACGCCCCGTAGCTGTGTATAGATTATGAAATTCACGTGTATATAATCCAGCGTCGAAATTAGGTTGAAAAGCTTTAGCCGGTATTTGGCGACCTTCATGGCTAAGGGCTAGATACTCAATGTTGTGATGTAAAAAATTAAACGGGTTTAAATCTCTTCGCCCCATAAAACTGTTATGATTCACCATAGCTAGTACAATTTGTTTAGGAATATGGCCGAGGAAGAGGTTATCTTGGTGGCAAATCCGTGAGTTTTGAGGGATAGAAAAGGTCTTTATATTGACTCTACTGAGAGGGTACAACGCGTTACCTTTATGTAAAGCTGCTTCATGGCCTATTGAAACAGCTGGTGAAACTGATACTTTTTTCACATACAGTGAAGCGCCTAATATCTTGAGACACGAATCGCTGTCTAGAGCGCTCATGAGGCAAAAATCATCAGGAGCTCTAGTTAACTTTAGGCGTAGATCCACATTATTCAATAGATGGCGCTCGGAAAAGAAAATGTCACCGTGTAGCGGTCCTGTAACATGAAACTCGCGTGAGCCCCCCATCAGCTGAGCACGACGAACCAGCCCCTCGTTGGCTGCAGGACCTTCAAATATAATAGAGTCCATACGACCTCTAGTGTCTTTTGCAAACATCCCTGCTGTGAATTGGGATTCCAAAGAATCGTTTGAAAAGTTTAACAATAACTCAATGATGGATCTATATGCGTGCGTTGCACTAGATTGTGATATTAATCTCCCGCCCAGTGAGATATCTAATTGACTAAAAATTGTGTTTATAGGGAAATTCACAATGCCGACTTGTTCTTGCGGTGGTAAATTGCTCCCATCTCTACGTGTTATTTTTAAACGCAGGTGTAGTAGTGTATCAGATAAATCTAAATATTTCGAGCCATCCCCGGGTATAAAAAATTCAATTGGCCCCTGGTCCACAATGGCTGATAACGGTAAGAATTCTACGTAGGAGCTGTCTTCGATGGATAGTTGTGTTAAAGGACATGAAAACAAATCGAGACTTGACAAAACACATTCTTGCGATTTAAAATGTAGAAGGGCCATTTTAAGAGAAGATATCTGCCCTCTGTCTCCTTCGCCTTTTCTTAGCTGATCTGAGATCGGCAGAGCGTTTTTTTCTTTTAATAGTCTTTTTTCTCCGCCCACCAGGTTGCAACCCCCTGCGTGATAAAACTGCAAGTCCGGAACCTTCTTGAGTGGTCGCCGTTTTGCGGTGAATTCTCTCTATGACACGTCCAGCGACATCCGTTGCTATGCTTTTAGCAGCAGTCTGAAGATGTGGTTTAGCCAAGTTAAAGCCGCTTTTGAACATAGGCATGACAAAGCGAAACAGTTTAGCAAAAACTGAACCTAGGCCACGCCCATATTGGACTGGGGCTCCTTGGAAACCTTGAATTGATCCTCCCACTTGCGTTTCGTAATAATCGACAAATCGATACAAATCGGGATGTATGGTTGATGACACCATTGTTTTTATTATCTTGATCTAAAATGCAAAATGAGGATAACTTTCCCGTATACAAAGCTGACAGGTGTGTTTTGATCTGTTCGAAGACTAACTGAAATGGTCTCGATATGAGATCTGCACACGTTTAAATAGTACACAGGATTAAAGCTCTTATTTATAACGTCCTCAAAGTTTCCTTCGATGGGGAGAGCTCGCAGCATCGGCGCGTAAGCGTCACCGACGGTCTGATGTTGAACAATGTCTGTGTAAACAAATAGAAAATATAAACCGGCTTTTTTATCAGCCGGATGTTGTCCATAGACGCCTTCCGGTTTGAGCTGGAGCCAATGTTCCGGATTCATTCCAACGATATACGCTAGGGGGCTCTTGAACATAATTTTTGAATTTTCTTCGCCTGCAAACAAATATCTTCGTATATGGTGATCAAACTGAATAGCAACCTTTTTCATACTAGCTTTAGTTAATAGAGTTTGAATTTCAGAAGCTAACGAGTCATGATTGTTGTAAACACCCCCTTGAATTTTCAGCGTATGTTGAACCTCGGAATAACCTTGTAAAGTCTCATCTCGCGAGATAAGGGGTTTTGGCTGTTTGTGATAGATATTCCGACCACCTTCCCGATTTTTTACCATATACTTAATTTCAGAATCACCTTGTAAAGATTCAACTTTACTAAGAGGTTTCGATTGTTTGAAATAGAAATCCCGTTTTTTCTCAGGAATGTCAAAAATTGAGTTGATGTATGAAATCTCACACAAGCCAACCTCCCATGATCCTTTTAAATCGATATGTTGCGCTAATTCCACTTTAAATTCTGAAAGCGTGTTGTCAGGAAAGATGTGCATGCTAGCATTAGAGGCTAATGTTACGTAGAATTCTTTTTGTACATCACCCATCTCGAGATTTTAACAGAATGACTATCCTATCAGTTTTTAAATGTCTTTAACGCTATTTGCAGGCACCCAGCTGTCAAATTTGGTTGGCCAGCCGACCCAGTGGACGAGTAGCTCCTTCTTGCCTGACACAGTGCGTGATTTAAGAATTTTCTGTATCCGGAAAATCTTATTTTTTTTTATTTTTACTTTTTGTAATTCTGCTTCGTAAAAAGTGCCTTCTATAAGCACACCGTCCAAGTCTGATATTTTGTAGACAGGAGGGACACGGTGGAGTCGTTGTGTTATCTTGAATATTTCATCCGTGAAACTCTGCAAGTAACCTTTCTCAAAGGTGCCTCTGAGTTTGGAGAGACGGACCGTGTTGCCTGGAGCGAACCGGAACTTGATTCCTCGTCGGAAGGGGTTTTTGCCATACAAGTTAGTAAAAACAACGTTGCGATTTTCCTCATTGACAGCGTTAGGTGTCATTTTTATACTGCTGTGAACACTGTTATTATAGCTGGTGATAAATTCCTGAATTACGTCTATGTACTGTTGTGTGTTTTTTGAAGTGAAATAACGCCACATTCGTGTTTTGAGTGTCCTGTTAAAGCGTTCAACCGTTTGCGCTTTTGTATCGGAAGACGTGGCAAAATGTAAAATATTATTCTGTCTCATTAATTTCTGGAAATGTTTGTTAAAAAATTCTTTCCCCTTATCTGTCTGCAATCTTGACGGTACCCCGCTAACTGTTAGCACTTCTTCAAACGCCCGAGAGACATGCAGAGCTGATTTGGTCTTCAGAACTCGTACAAATGCGCGTTTCGAAAACACATCAATTACAGTCAGTAAATATTTGAATCCGTCATTGTAGCGTGACAGTGACTGTAAGTCACATAAGTCTGCCTGAAACTGCTTCATAGGACCTCGAACAAAAACTTTATTTCTAGGAAAAGTTATTCTGGCTGGTTTATGTAAAGTATATGTGTCTTGGTCTGCTAGGAACGCTTTCACTTTTTTAATACTAGTGTTTTTACAGCGACCAGTAGCTCCTTTGTGCAAACGTGCTTCTCCTCCAAAACTAGAGGGGTCTAGGGCGTTGTAGTAGATTTTTTTCAGAGAACTGTTACGAGCCATTGTGAAATGCAGATTGAAGGAAAACAGAGTGTTGCACAGGTAATAAAGTATACAAGTATGATATTTTAATAGAAAACACACAGAAAACAATCATTTTTGTTTGTCACAGTTTATTACAAAAAAAAAAATTCAGAATAAAGCACACAGTAAAACATAATTAAAAAAATGAAAAAAAAAAAAAAAAGTTTTTTCTAAGTTTGACCACAGCGTATAAATGAAAATAGCATTGGCCATTTTGTTTCGATCAATGTTTTAAGACCTCTTAACCATGTAATAACATCAGCAAGCAGATGAGTTTTAAAATAATCCAAAAACAACGCGAGATCGACAGCCAGCTGGGCCCATGTGCTTCTTACAGAATCGCCCATTCTGTCTTCCCGAAAGTCCTGAATAATAAGCCGATCACGCTCTTGTTCAACACCGCAACAGAGCTAGATTCTTGTTTTACGGAGCGCAATCTAGCAAAGACCCTGTTCTCGTGCGCGAAGTCATGCAAAATGGCTGTAGCTGTGTCGCGCAAGGTTTTAAGAGGAACCGATGTGTTGAAAAAAAAAAGCATAGTCGATAACGTACGGAGGAAATTATCGTTACATAGCGCTGCCATCACACTCTCGTAGTTTACGTAGAAATAAAAGCAGCTATCCTCAATAGTTAAACACGTGTGATGAAGCTGGCTGAAGTCATCGAGCACACATCCATCACACATCATCCTAGCATGTTGTAATAACGCGTCATACAACATATAGGATATCATTAGTTTCACCTTTACGTAATCCTCAACTGTCAAAGATGTAAATGGTTCAATGTTCATACTGTAGATGTCCTGGTGAACATCGACGTGTGCAGGTGTGGATGTCAGCGGCGGGATGTCAGCTTCGTCGAGAGGAAAGTCTGCCACAATAGTGTTGTCCAGCATCGGAAAATCGGCATAGCTTCCATCAGCCATAGCTAGCGATTCAGGAGCTAGTATGTGGGCAATGTCAGAGTTTGATAAGAAGGGCAAATCGAGACTCGCACTAGTGTCGTCGAGCAGACGCAGGGGCTGACGCTCCGCCTCTTCTAGCAGGTAGGTCTCACCCCCCGCCGGCCCCGCAGATGGCGCTGATGGACCCGCAGATGTCGATGGTAGATTTTCTACCAGCTCGAAGGTTTCTTCATTCTCCGAACCGGTAGATGGCGTTACCTCGAAGATTAACGGGGGTCCGAAGAGGCGATCGAATTGCTGTCTGTAGCTAGGCGGTGAGGAGCGTTGCGGCGTAGAGAGGAAGGCGATGTCTGCATAGTTTGTCGGAGGAGTAGAATCTCTGAAGACAGACCATACATCTGCCGGCTGTGGCTCCGTCCCATACGGAGGAAGGACTTCAAAGTTCGTTGATGGCGTTTGAACCGCTACCTCAGCCGTCGCGTTTGTTTGCGTAAATCTGCTGATGTTTCTATCTGTTGGAGATTCATCAGGGGTGGAGCAGAGAGTGAGCAGACAATCTGGAACGGTCTGAACACCTCTGGAAAGTTTCTCTCCTGGGCCTTTCTCCATAGGTGCAAAGCTTGGTAGGAGACGTCGGGCAGATCTTTGGGCCATCTTGTTGTTGATCTCTTGTCTGGATTCAGGTACGAGTTGGTTTCAAGTCTGAGAGAGCTCAGTACTTATACAGAAAGTCTAGGGGCGTGAACATTCCCCATGTCTAAAGTTATGCTAATGTTTACATGTGTACGTGCAGGTAGCTGTGCGTGTGCGCGTGCATGTAAGTGTGCGCGTGCGTGTAAGTGTGCGCATGCATGTGCGCGTGCGTGTAAGTGTGTGTGTGTGTGTGTGTGTGTGTGTGTGTGTGTGTGTGTGTGTGGTGTAAAGAGTTGAGGAGTTTAAAAAGTTATTTTTTAGTAAAGCTAATCTAAACTCAATTTACGTTTCGCTCCAATGATATTTGTCCAGACACGACTTGCAACAAAGAGCCTTGAAATACTATCACCAGAGGCTTGCATCTTTTCTTGCCATTCAGTTAAAGGCACATTAAGTAATGTTTGAAAAACCCCACATTCGTTATTGAACGCTTCTAATGTTAAATAAAGCAAATCGACTACCTCGCCATCTTCTTCACCGTCAATAGTTTGTGGATAAACTTTAACCCGTAAAAAACATTTTCCGCTCGCCGTAATTCTTGAAACCCAAGTCATGTTCAGTACACCTTGTACACCGTAATCGTTTAAAAAATCAGTCAAAACCCGGGGCAGGAGCTGATTTAGCACACCCCAGTCGTTCGAAGAAAATAAGCCAAAAGTATTGTTACCGTTAGAATCTCCTCGGCTTTTCATGAAGAAAAATAGCTCCCCGACTTCATAAAAAAATTTAAACCCCCATCGAGTCTCTGTTGTCAAGTCCCAGCTCTGTTCAAGTTTCTCCGTAGAAGGCTGCTGCATACGCTTGAGGTACATATGTTTTTTCCTAGGAGCATTTAACAATCCGTCGTCACCTTTATGACATAAATGAATAGTAACAGGCGTTTCAGCGATCATGATTTAAGCTTCAAGTATAGCAGCATCGCTTTAAACTCAGCGCTACCAACCCTGAGCTTAAATATACTTGCGTAGGTCCACCCACCGTCTCCTTAAAACCACACCTTTGTCACGTGTTTTACTCAAGATGTTAGACTACTCCTAAAACTATCTAAGCAAAATGTAATATGTTAAAAGTACACCAAATATACTAAAATATAAAACTTTCAGAAGCCTTCAACTGTTTTTCTCAACAATGACCTCTGACACAGCGCAGCACCTCTGAGTCCAGTAAAAAACCAGTATTTTCTAGTCAGCAGAGTCGTTGCCTTTGTGAATAGTTCAGAATCGTACAGAGTCGTTGCCCCAAATTCTCCTTCCATTGTTCGGACACCCACACCTGCCCACATTCTTTAGAGTCGTTGGCCCTAATTTTTCTTCTTTTGTCATAACATCTCTCTAAAAACTTACAGCTGCCCACATTCTTTAGAGTCGTTGACTCAAGTTTTCTTCCTTTGTCATAACATCTCTCTCTCTAAAAAGCTACATTTCTTACAGTTTTTCTCCCCTTTTGTAAATGCTTCAAATCTTAAAATACTAATTTCAAACATGTCCCAACATAACACCTTTTCTTCAGACATTTTGTTTCCAAAAAAACCCTATAATCTGCAAGTTCAGAGTCGCTGCCTTTGTAAATAGTTCAACTTAAATCTAAATATCCCCCTTTACTTCAACTTAAATCTTAGACAAACTTTATTGTCATTTTGTAAACACACGCTGCACACAAAAACGAAATTACGTTATTTCAACTAAATAAAAAGTGATATTTCTATATAAATGTAAAATAAGATAAAAAAGTTAAATAAGATACTAATTTCAAACATGTCCCAACATAACACCTTTCTTCAAACATTTTGTTTCCATCATTTCTCCCCCTTACAAATGTCGCCATCTAGTGTTATCTTAGTGACACTGTAGCCCCTCCCCCTAAAACACCTGCACCCTCTTCCCCCTTGACACTTACAGCCCCTCCCTTCGTGGCTCCTGCACTTCATTTGCATAACAATAAAATCATGTCCAAATGTCGCCATCTAGTGCTATCTTAGTGACACTGCACCCCCTCCCCCTAAAACACCTGCACTTCATTTGCATAACATTGAAACCAATGGATAAGTGCATTGGTGCGAAGGTCGCCATCTAGTGTTATCTTAGTGACACTGCAGCCCCTCATTTGCATAACATTGAAACCAATGGATAAGTGCATTGTTTATTTGTGTGTAATGACCACCTCCAACGTTTGGTTTATGTTTAATAAGCATTTTTAATTTTATTGCTTAAATCGCATTTTCTCGGCGAGCTGAGCACTTTTTCTGAATTGTGCCGCTCCCGTCACTCTGGTTAGGTTGGCATCGAAAAAAACGCTCTCGGGTGCTTTAGAGTGCCGAGTTTATTACTGCGCATTAAGAAATGACCACCTCCAACGTTTGGTTTATGTTTTATAAGCATTTTTAATTTTATTGCTTAAATCGCATTTTCTCGGCGAGCTGAGCACTTTTTCTGAATTGTGCCGCTCCCGTCACTCTGGTTAGGTTGGCATCGAAAAAAACGCTCTCGGGTGCTTTAGAGTGCCGAGTTATTCACTGCGCATGAAGAAATGACCACCCTCCAACGTTTGGTTTATGTTTTATAAGCATTTTTAATTTTGTTGCTTAAATCGCATTTTCTCGGCGAGCTGAGCACTTTTTCTGAATTGTGCCGCTCCCGTCACTCTGGTTAGGTTGGCATCGAAAAAAACGCTCTCGGGTGCTTTAGAGTGCCGAGTTTATCACTGCGCATGAAGAAATGACCACCTCCAACGTTTGGTTTATGTTTTATAAGCATTTTTAATTTTATTGCTTAAATCGCATTTTCTCGGCGAGCTGAGCGCTTTTTCTGAATTGTGCCGCTCCCGTCACTCTGGTTAGGTTGGCATCGAAAAAAACGCTCTCGGGTGCTTTAGAGTGCCGAGTTTATCACTGCGCATGAAGAAATGACCACCTCCAACGTTTGGTTTACGTTTTATAAGCATTTTTAATTTTATTGCTTGAATCGCATTTTCTCGGCGAGCTGAGCGCTTTTTCTGAATTGTGCCGCTCCCGTAACTCTGGTTAGGTTGGCATCGAAAAAAACGCTCTCGGGTGCTTTAGAGTGCCGAGTTTATCACTGCGCATGAAGAAATGACCACTTCCAACGTTTGGTTTATGTTTTATAAGCATTTTTAATTTTATTGCTTAAATCGCATTTTCTCGGCGAGCTGAGCACTTTTTCTGAATTGTGCCGCTCCCGTCACTCTGGTTAGGTTGGCATCGAAAAAAACGCTCTCGGGTGCTCTAGAGTGCCGAGTTTATTACTGCGCATTAAGAAATGACCACCTCCAACGTTTGGTTTATGTTTTATAAGCATTTTTAATTTTATTGCTTAAATCGCATTTTCTCGGCGAGCTGAGCACTTTTTCTGAATTGTGCCGCTCCCGTCACTCTGGTTAGGTTGGCATCGAAAAAAACGCTCTCGGGTGCTTTAGAGTGCCGAGTTTATTACTGCGCATTAAGAAATGACCACCTCCAACGTTTGGTTTATGTTTTATAAGCATTTTTAATTTTATTGCTTAAATCGCATTTTCTCGGCGAGCTGAGCACTTTTTCTGAATTGTGCCGCTCCCGTCACTCTGGTTAGGTTGGCATCGAAAAAAACGCTCTCGGGTGCTTTAGAGTGCCGAGTTATTCACTGCGCATGAAGAAATGACCACCTCCAACGTTTGGTTTATGTTTTATAAGCATTTTTAATTTTATTGCTTAAATCGCATTTTCTCGGCGAGCTGAGCACTTTTTCTGAATTGTGCCGCTCCCGTCACTCTGGTTAGGTTGGCATCGAAAAAAACGCTCTCGGGTGCTTTAGAGTGCCGAGTTTATTACTGCGCATTAAGAAATGACCACCTCCAACGTTTGGTTTATGTTTTATAAGCATTTTTAATTTTATTGCTTAAATCGCATTTTCTCGGCGAGCTGAGCGCTTTTTCTGAATTGTGCCGCTCCCGTCACTCTGGTTAGGTTGGCATCGAAAAAAACGCTCTCGGGTGCTTTAGAGTGCCGAGTTTATCACTGCGCATGAAGAAATGACCACCTCCAACGTTTGGTTTATGTTTTATAAGCATTTTTAATTTTATTGCTTAAATCGCATTTGTCGGCGAGCTGAGCGCTTTTTCTGAATTGTGCCGCTCCCGTAACTCTGGTTAGGTTGGCATCGAAAAAAACGCTCTCGGGTGCTTTAGAGTGCCGAGTTTATCACTGCGCATGAAGAAATGACCACTTCCAACGTTTGGTTTATGTTTTATAAGCATTTTTAATTTTATTGCTTAAATCGCATTTTCTCGGCGAGCTGAGCACTTTTTCTGAATTGTGCCGCTCCCGTCACTCTGGTTAGGTTGGCATCGAAAAAAACGCTCTCGGGTGCTCTAGAGTGCCGAGTTTATTACTGCGCATTAAGAAATGACCACCTCCAACGTTTGGTTTATGTTTTATAAGCATTTTTAATTTTATTGCTTAAATCGCATTTTCTCGGCGAGCTGAGCACTTTTTCTGAATTGTGCCGCTCCCGTCACTCTGGTTAGGTTGGCATCGAAAAAAACGCTCTCGGGTGCTTTAGAGTGCCGAGTTTATTACTGCGCATTAAGAAATGACCACCTCCAACGTTTGGTTTATGTTTTATAAGCATATTTAATTTTATTGCTTAAATCGCATTTTCTCGGCGAGCTGAGCACTTTTTCTGAATTGTGCCGCTCCCGTCACTCTGGTTAGGTTGGCATCGAAAAAAACGCTCTCGGGTGCTTTAGAGTGCCGAGTTATTCACTGCGCATGAAGAAATGACCACCTCCAACGTTTGGTTTATGTTTTATAAGCATTTTTAATTTTATTGCTTAAATCGCATTTTCTCGGCGAGCTGAGCACTTTTTCTGAATTGTGCCGCTCCCGTCACTCTGGTTAGGTTGGCATCGAAAAAAACGCTCTCGGGTGCTTTAGAGTGCCGAGTTTATCACTGCGCATGAAGAAATGACCACCTCCAACGTTTGGTTTATGTTTTATAAGCATTTTTAATTTTATTGCTTAAATCGCATTTTCTCGGCGAGCTGAGCGCTTTTTCTGAATTGTGCCGCTCCCGTCACTCTGGTTAGGTTGGCATCGAAAACAACGCTCTCGGGTGCTTTAGAGTGCCGAGTTTATCACTGCGCATGAAGAAATGACCACCTCCAACGTTTGGTTTATGTTTTATAAGCATTTTTAATTTTATTGCTTAAATCGCATTTTCTCGGCGAGCTGAGCGCTTTTTCTGAATTGTGCCGCTCCCGTCACTCTGGTTAGGTTGGCATCGAAAAAAACGCTCTCGGGTGCTTTAGAGTGCCGAGTTATTCACTGCGCATGAAGAAATGACCACCTCCAATGTTTGGTTTATGTTTAATAAGCATTTTTAATTTTATTGCTTAAATCGCATTTTCTCGGCGAGCTGAGCGCTTTTTCTGAATTGTGCCGCTCCCGTCACTCTGGTTAGGTTGGCATCGAAAAAAACGCTCTCGGGTGCTTTAGAGTGCCGAGTTATTCACTGCGCATGAAGAAATGACCACCTCCAACGTTTGGTTTATGTTTAATAAGCATTTTTAATTTTATTGCTTAAATCGCATTTTCTCGGCGAGCTGAGCACTTTTTCTGAATTGTGCCGCTCCCGTCACTCTGGTTAGGTTGGCATCGAAAAAAACGCTCTCGGGTGCTTTAGAGTGCCGAGTTTATTACTGCGCATTAAGAAATGACCACCTCCAACGTTTGGTTTATGTTTTATAAGCATTTTTAATTTTATTGCTTAAATCGCATTTTCTCGGCGAGCTGAGCACTTTTTCTGAATTGTGCCGCTCCCGTCACTCTGGTTAGGTTGGCATCGAAAAAAACGCTCTCGGGTGCTTTAGAGTGCCGAGTTTATTACTGCGCATTAAGAAATGACCACCTCCAACGTTTGGTTTATGTTTTATAAGCATTTTTAATTTTATTGCTTAAATCGCATGTTCTCGGCGAGCTGAGCACTTTTTCTGAATTGTGCCGCTCCCGTCACTCTGGTTAGGTTGGCATCGAAAAAAACGCTCTCGGGTGCTTTAGAGTGCCGAGTTTATTACTGCGCATTAAGAAATGACCACCTCCAACGTTTGGTTTATGTTTTATAAGCATTTTTAATTTTATTGCTTAAATCGCATTTTCTCGGCGAGCTGAGCACTTTTTCTGAATTGTGCCGCTCCCGTCACTCTGGTTAGGTTGGCATCGAAAAAAACGCTCTCGGGTGCTTTAGAGTGCCGAGTTATTCACTGCGCATGAAGAAATGACCACCTCCAACGTTTGGTTTATGTTTAATAAGCATTTTTAATTTTATTGCTTGAATCGCATTTTCTCGGCGAGCTGAGCACTTTTTCTGAATTGTGCCGCTCCCGTCACTCTGGTTAGGTTGGCATCGAAAAAAACGCTCTCGGGTGCTTTAGAGTGCCGAGTTTATCACTGCGCATGAAGAAATGACCACCTCCAACGTTTGGTTTATGTTTTATAAGCATTTTTAATTTTATTGCTTAAATCGCATTTTCTCGGCGAGCTGAGCACTTTTTCTGAATTGTGCCGCTCCCGTCACTCTGGTTAGGTTGGCATCGAAAAAAACGCTCTCGGGTGCTTTAGAGTGCCGAGTTTATCACTGCGCATGAAGAAATGACCACCTCCAACGTTTGGTTTATGTTTTATAAGCATTTTTAATTTTATTGCTTAAATCGCATTTTCTCGGCGAGCTGAGCGCTTTTTCTGAATTGTGCCGCTCCCGTCACTCTGGTTAGGTTGGCATCGAAAAAAACGCTTTCAGGTGCTTTAGAGTGCCGAGTTATTCACTGCGCATGAAGAAATGACCACCTCCAACGTTTGGTTTATGTTTAATAAGCATTTTTAATTTTATTGCTTAAATCGCATTTTCTCGGCGAGCTGAGCACTTTTTCTGAATTGTGCCGCTCCCGTCACTCTGGTTAGGTTGGCATCGAAAAAAACGCTCTCGGGTGCTTTAGAGTGCCGAGTTTATTACTGCGCATTAAGAAATGACCACCTCCAACGTTTGGTTTATGTTTTATAAGCATTTTTAATTTTATTGCTTAAATCGCATTTTCTCGGCGAGCTGAGCACTTTTTCTGAATTGTGCCGCTCCCGTCACTCTGGTTAGGTTGGCATCGAAAAAAACGCTCTCGGGTGCTTTAGAGTGCCGAGTTTATCACTGCGCATGAAGAAATGACCACCTCCAACGTTTGGTTTATGTTTAATAAGCATTTTTAATTTTATTGCTTAAATCGCATTTTCTCGGCGAGCTGAGCACTTTTTCTGAATTGTGCCGCTCCCGTCACTCTGGTTAGGTTGGCATCGAAAAAAACGCTCTCGGGTGCTTTAGAGTGCCGAGTTTATCACTGCGCATGAAGAAATGACCACCTCCAACGTTTGGTTTATGTTTTATAAGCATTTTTAATTTTATTGCTTAAATCGCATTTTCTCGGCGAGCTGAGCGCTTTTTCTGAATTGTGCCGCTCCCGTCACTCTGGTTAGGTTGGCATCGAAAAAAACGCTCTCGGGTGCTTTAGAGTGCCGAGTTTATCACTGCGCATGAAGAAATGACCACCTCCAACGTTTGGTTTACGTTTTATAAGCATTTTTAATTTTATTGCTTGAATCGCATTTTCTCGGCGAGCTGAGCGCTTTTTCTGAATTGTGCCGCTCCCGTAACTCTGGTTAGGTTGGCATCGAAAAAAACGCTCTCGGGTGCTTTAGAGTGCCGAGTTTATCACTGCGCATGAAGAAATGACCACTTCCAACGTTTGGTTTATGTTTTATAAGCATTTTTAATTTTATTGCTTAAATCGCATTTTCTCGGCGAGCTGAGCACTTTTTCTGAATTGTGCCGCTCCCGTCACTCTGGTTAGGTTGGCATCGAAAAAAACGCTCTCGGGTGCTCTAGAGTGCCGAGTTTATTACTGCGCATTAAGAAATGACCACCTCCAACGTTTGGTTTATGTTTTATAAGCATTTTTAATTTTATTGCTTAAATCGCATTTTCTCGGCGAGCTGAGCACTTTTTCTGAATTGTGCCGCTCCCGTCACTCTGGTTAGGTTGGCATCGAAAAAAACGCTCTCGGGTGCTTTAGAGTGCCGAGTTTATTACTGCGCATTAAGAAATGACCACCTCCAACGTTTGGTTTATGTTTTATAAGCATTTTTAATTTTATTGCTTAAATCGCATTTTCTCGGCGAGCTGAGCACTTTTTCTGAATTGTGCCGCTCCCGTCACTCTGGTTAGGTTGGCATCGAAAAAAACGCTCTCGGGTGCTCTAGAGTGCCGAGTTTATTACTGCGCATTAAGAAATGACCACCTCCAACGTTTGGTTTATGTTTTATAAGCATTTTTAATTTTATTGCTTAAATCGCATTTTCTCGGCGAGCTGAGCACTTTTTCTGAATTGTGCCGCTCCCGTCACTCTGGTTAGGTTGGCATCGAAAAAAACGCTCTCGGGTGCTTTAGAGTGCCGAGTTATTCACTGCGCATGAAGAAATGACCACTTCCAACGTTTGGTTTATGTTTTATAAGCATTTTTAATTTTATTGCTTAAATCGCATTTTCTCGGCGAGCTGAGCACTTTTTCTGAATTTTGCCGCTCCCGTCACTCTGGTTAGGTTGGCATTGAAAAAAACGCTCTCGGGTGCTTTAGAGTGCCGAGTTATTCACTGCGCATGAAGAAATGACCACCTCCAACGTTTGGTTTATGTTTTATAAGCATTTTAAATTTTATTGCTTAAATCGCATTTTCTCGGCGAGCTGAGCACTTTTTCTGAATTGTGCCGCTCCCGTCACTCTGGTTAGGTTGGCATCGAAAAAAACGCTCTCGGGTGCTTTAGAGTGCCGAGTTTATCACTGCGCATGAAGAAATGACCACCTCCAACGTTTGGTTTATGTTTTATAAGCATTTTTAATTTTATTGCTTAAATCGCATTTTCTCGGCGAGCTGAGCGCTTTTTCTGAATTGTGCCGCTCCCGTCACTCTGGTTAGGTTGGCATCGAAAAAAACGCTCTCGGGTGCTTTAGAGTGCCGAGTTTATTACTGCGCATGAAGAAATGACCACCTCCAACGTTTGGTTTATGTTTAATAAGCATTTTTAATTTTATTGCTTAAATCGCATTTTCTCGGCGAGCTGAGCGCTTTTTCTGAATTGTGCCGCTCCCGTCACTCTGGTTAGGTTGGCATCGAAAAAAACGCTCTCGGGTGCTTTAGAGTGCCGAGTTTATTACTGCGCATTAAGAAATGACCACCTCCAACGTTTGGTTTATGTTTTATAAGCATTTTTAATTTTATTGCTTAAATCGCATTTTCTCGGCGAGCTGAGCACTTTTTCTGAATTGTGCCGCTCCCGTCACTCTGGTTAGGTTGGCATCGAAAAAAACGCTCTCGGGTGCTTTAGAGTGCCGAGTTTATTACTGCGCATTAAGAAATGACCACCTCCAACGTTTGGTTTATGTTTTATAAGCATTTTTAATTTTATTGCTTAAATCGCATTTTGTCGGCGAGCTGAGCGCTTTTTCTGAATTGTGCCGCTCCCGTCACTCTGGTTAGGTTGGCATCGAAAAAAACGCTCTCGGGTGCTTTAGAGTGCCGAGTTATTCACTGCGCATGAAGAAATGACCACCTCCAACGTTTGGTTTATGTTTAATAAGCATTTTTAATTTTATTGCTTGAATCGCATTTTCTCGGCGAGCTGAGCACTTTTTCTGAATTGTGCCGCTCCCGTCACTCTGGTTAGGTTGGCATCGAAAAAAACGCTCTCGGGTGCTTTAGAGTGCCGAGTTTATCACTGCGCATGAAGAAATGACCACCTCCAACGTTTGGTTTATGTTTTATAAGCATTTTTAATTTTATTGCTTAAATCGCATTTTCTCGGCGAGCTGAGCACTTTTTCTGAATTGTGCCGCTCCCGTCACTCTGGTTAGGTTGGCATCGAAAAAAACGCTCTCGGGTGCTTTAGAGTGCCGAGTTTATCACTGCGCATGAAGAAATGACCACCTCCAACGTTTGGTTTATGTTTTATAAGCATTTTTAATTTTATTGCTTAAATCGCATTTTCTCGGCGAGCTGAGCGCTTTTTCTGAATTGTGCCGCTCCCGTCACTCTGGTTAGGTTGGCATCGAAAAAAACGCTCTCGGGTGCTTTAGAGTGCCGAGTTATTCACTGCGCATGAAGAAATGACCACCTCCAACGTTTGGTTTATGTTTTATAAGCATTTTTAATTTTATTGCTTAAATCGCATTTTCTCGGCGAGCTGAGCACTTTTTCTGAATTGTGCCGCTCCCGTCACTCTGGTTAGGTTGGCATCGAAAAAAACGCTCACGGGTGCTTTAGAGTGCCGAGTTTATTACTGCGCATTAAGAAATGACCACCTCCAACGTTTGGTTTATGTTTTATAAGCATTTTTAATTTTATTGCTTAAATCGCATTTTCTCGGCGAGCTGAGCACTTTTTCTGAATTGTGCCGCTCCCGTCACTCTGGTTAGGTTGGCATCGAAAAAAACGCTCTCGGGTGCTTTAGAGTGCCGAGTTATTCACTGCGCATGAAGAAATGACCACCCTCCAACGTTTGGTTTATGTTTTATAAGCATTTTTAATTTTGTTGCTTAAATCGCATTTTCTCGGCGAGCTGAGCACTTTTTCTGAATTGTGCCGCTCCCGTCACTCTGGTTAGGTTGGCATCGAAAAAAACGCTCTCGGGTGCTTTAGAGTGCCGAGTTTATCACTGCGCATGAAGAAATGACCACCTCCAACGTTTGGTTTATGTTTTATAAGCATTTTTAATTTTATTGCTTAAATCGCATTTTCTCGGCGAGCTGAGCGCTTTTTCTGAATTGTGCCGCTCCCGTCACTCTGGTTAGGTTGGCATCGAAAAAAACGCTCTCGGGTGCTTTAGAGTGCCGAGTTTATCACTGCGCATGAAGAAATGACCACCTCCAACGTTTGGTTTACGTTTTATAAGCATTTTTAATTTTATTGCTTGAATCGCATTTTCTCGGCGAGCTGAGCGCTTTTTCTGAATTGTGCCGCTCCCGTAACTCTGGTTAGGTTGGCATCGAAAAAAACGCTCTCGGGTGCTTTAGAGTGCCGAGTTTATCACTGCGCATGAAGAAATGACCACTTCCAACGTTTGGTTTATGTTTTATAAGCATTTTTAATTTTATTGCTTAAATCGCATTTTCTCGGCGAGCTGAGCACTTTTTCTGAATTGTGCCGCTCCCGTCACTCTGGTTAGGTTGGCATCGA
Organism: Syngnathus typhle; assembly: GCF_033458585.1. NCBI lineage: Eukaryota > Metazoa > Chordata > Actinopteri > Syngnathiformes > Syngnathidae > Syngnathus > Syngnathus typhle. The sequence continues at coordinate 266,285 of NW_026871961.1, forward strand.
AAAAAACGCTCTCGGGTGCTCTAGAGTGCCGAGTTTATTACTGCGCATTAAGAAATGACCACCTCCAACGTTTGGTTTATGTTTTATAAGCATTTTTAATTTTATTGCTTAAATCGCATTTTCTCGGCGAGCTGAGCACTTTTTCTGAATTGTGCCGCTCCCGTCACTCTGGTTAGGTTGGCATCGAAAAAAACGCTCTCGGGTGCTTTAGAGTGCCGAGTTTATTACTGCGCATTAAGAAATGACCACCTCCAACGTTTGGTTTATGTTTTATAAGCATATTTAATTTTATTGCTTAAATCGCATTTTCTCGGCGAGCTGAGCACTTTTTCTGAATTGTGCCGCTCCCGTCACTCTGGTTAGGTTGGCATCGAAAAAAACGCTCTCGGGTGCTTTAGAGTGCCGAGTTATTCACTGCGCATGAAGAAATGACCACCTCCAACGTTTGGTTTATGTTTTATAAGCATTTTTAATTTTATTGCTTAAATCGCATTTTCTCGGCGAGCTGAGCACTTTTTCTGAATTGTGCCGCTCCCGTCACTCTGGTTAGGTTGGCATCGAAAAAAACGCTCTCGGGTGCTTTAGAGTGCCGAGTTTATCACTGCGCATGAAGAAATGACCACCTCCAACGTTTGGTTTATGTTTTATAAGCATTTTTAATTTTATTGCTTAAATCGCATTTTCTCGGCGAGCTGAGCGCTTTTTCTGAATTGTGCCGCTCCCGTCACTCTGGTTAGGTTGGCATCGAAAAAAACGCTCTCGGGTGCTTTAGAGTGCCGAGTTATTCACTGCGCATGAAGAAATGACCACCTCCAATGTTTGGTTTATGTTTAATAAGCATTTTTAATTTTATTGCTTAAATCGCATTTTCTCGGCGAGCTGAGCGCTTTTTCTGAATTGTGCCGCTCCCGTCACTCTGGTTAGGTTGGCATCGAAAAAAACGCTCTCGGGTGCTTTAGAGTGCCGAGTTATTCACTGCGCATGAAGAAATGACCACCTCCAACGTTTGGTTTATGTTTAATAAGCATTTTTAATTTTATTGCTTAAATCGCATTTTCTCGGCGAGCTGAGCACTTTTTCTGAATTGTGCCGCTCCCGTCACTCTGGTTAGGTTGGCATCGAAAAAAACGCTCTCGGGTGCTTTAGAGTGCCGAGTTTATTACTGCGCATTAAGAAATGACCACCTCCAACGTTTGGTTTATGTTTTATAAGCATTTTTAATTTTATTGCTTAAATCGCATTTTCTCGGCGAGCTGAGCACTTTTTCTGAATTGTGCCGCTCCCGTCACTCTGGTTAGGTTGGCATCGAAAAAAACGCTCTCGGGTGCTTTAGAGTGCCGAGTTTATTACTGCGCATTAAGAAATGACCACCTCCAACGTTTGGTTTATGTTTTATAAGCATTTTTTAATTTTATTGCTTAAATCGCATTTTCTCGGCGAGCTGAGCACTTTTTCTGAATTGTGCCGCTCCCGTCACTCTGGTTAGGTTGGCATCGAAAAAAACGCTCTCGGGTGCTTTAGAGTGCCGAGTTTATTACTGCGCATTAAGAAATGACCACCTCCAACGTTTGGTTTATGTTTTATAAGCATTTTTAATTTTATTGCTTAAATCGCATTTTCTCGGCGAGCTGAGCACTTTTTCTGAATTGTGCCGCTCCCGTCACTCTGGTTAGGTTGGCATCGAAAAAAACGCTCTCGGGTGCTTTAGAGTGCCGAGTTATTCACTGCGCATGAAGAAATGACCACCTCCAACGTTTGGTTTATGTTTAATAAGCATTTTTAATTTTATTGCTTGAATCGCATTTTCTCGGCGAGCTGAGCACTTTTTCTGAATTGTGCCGCTCCCGTCACTCTGGTTAGGTTGGCATCGAAAAAAACGCTCTCGGGTGCTTTAGAGTGCCGAGTTTATCACTGCGCATGAAGAAATGACCACCTCCAACGTTTGGTTTATGTTTTATAAGCATTTTTAATTTTATTGCTTAAATCGCATTTTCTCGGCGAGCTGAGCACTTTTTCTGAATTGTGCCGCTCCCGTCACTCTGGTTAGGTTGGCATCGAAAAAAACGCTCTCGGGTGCTTTAGAGTGCCGAGTTTATCACTGCGCATGAAGAAATGACCACCTCCAACGTTTGGTTTATGTTTTATAAGCATTTTTAATTTTATTGCTTAAATCGCATTTTCTCGGCGAGCTGAGCGCTTTTTCTGAATTGTGCCGCTCCCGTCACTCTGGTTAGGTTGGCATCGAAAAAAACGCTTTCAGGTGCTTTAGAGTGCCGAGTTATTCACTGCGCATGAAGAAATGACCACCTCCAACGTTTGGTTTATGTTTAATAAGCATTTTTAATTTTATAGCTTAAATCGCATTTTCTCGGCGAGCTGAGCACTTTTTCTGAATTGTGCCGCTCCCGTCACTCTGGTTAGGTTGGCATCGAAAAAAACGCTCTCGGGTGCTTTAGAGTGCCGAGTTTATTACTGCGCATTAAGAAATGACCACCTCCAACGTTTGGTTTATGTTTTATAAGCATTTTTAATTTTATTGCTTAAATCGCATTTTCTCGGCGAGCTGAGCACTTTTTCTGAATTGTGCCGCTCCCGTCACTCTGGTTAGGTTGGCATCGAAAAAAACGCTCTCGGGTGCTTTAGAGTGCCGAGTTTATCACTGCGCATGAAGAAATGACCACCTCCAACGTTTGGTTTATGTTTAATAAGCATTTTTAATTTTATTGCTTAAATCGCATTTTCTCGGCGAGCTCAGCACTTTTTCTGAATTGTGCCGCTCCCGTCACTCTGGTTAGGTTGGCATCGAAAAAAACGCTCTCGGGTGCTTTAGAGTGCCGACTTTATCACTGCGCATGAAGAAATGACCACCTCCAACGTTTGGTTTATGTTTTATAAGCATTTTTAATTTTATTGCTTAAATCGCATTTTCTCGGCGAGCTGAGCACTTTTTCTGAATTGTGCCGCTCCCGTCACTCTGGTTAGGTTGGCATCGAAAAAAAACGCTCACGGGTGCTTTAGAGTGCCGAGTTTATTACTGCGCATTAAGAAATGACCACCTCCAACGTTTGGTTTATGTTTTATAAGCATTTTTAATTTTATTGCTTAAATCGCATTTTCTCGGCGAGCTGAGCACTTTTTCTGAATTGTGCCGCTCCCGTCACTCTGGTTAGGTTGGCATCGAAAAAAACGCTCTCGGGTGCTTTAGAGTGCCGAGTTATTCACTGCGCATGAAGAAATGACCACCTCCAACGTTTGGTTTATGTTTTATAAGCATTTTTAATTTTGTTGCTTAAATCGCATTTTCTCGGCGAGCTGAGCACTTTTTCTGAATTGTGCCGCTCCCGTCACTCTGGTTAGGTTGGCATCGAAAAAAACGCTCTCGGGTGCTCTAGAGTGCCGAGTTTATTACTGCGCATTAAGAAATGACCACCTCCAACGTTTGGTTTATGTTTTATAAGCATTTTTAATTTTATTGCTTAAATCGCATTTTCTCGGCGAGCTGAGCACTTTTTCTGAATTGTGCCGCTCCCGTCACTCTGGTTAGGTTGGCATCGAAAAAAACGCTCTCGGGTGCTTTAGAGTGCCGAGTTTATTACTGCGCATTAAGAAATGACCACCTCCAACGTTTGGTTTATGTTTTATAAGCATTTTTAATTCTATTGCTTAAATCGCATTTTCTCGGCGAGCTGAGCACTTTTTCTGAATTGTGCCGCTCCCGTCACTCTGGTTAGGTTGGCATCGAAAAAAACGCTCTCGGGTGCTTTAGAGTGCCGAGTTATTCACTGCGCATGAAGAAATGACCACCTCCAACGTTTGGTTTATGTTTTATAAGCATTTTTAATTTTATTGCTTAAATCGCATTTTCTCGGCGAGCTGAGCACTTTTTCTGAATTGTGCCGCTCCCGTCACTCTGGTTAGGTTGGCATCGAAAAAAACGCTCTCGGGTGCTTTAGAGTGCCGAGTTTATTACTGCGCATTAAGAAATGACCACCTCCAACGTTTGGTTTATGTTTTATAAGCATTTTTAATTTTATTGCTTAAATCGCATTTTCTCGGCGAGCTGAGCGCTTTTTCTGAATTGTGCCGCTCCCGTCACTCTGGTTAGGTTGGCATCGAAAAAAACGCTCTCGGGTGCTTTAGAGTGCCGAGTTTATCACTGCGCATGAAGAAATGACCACCTCCAACGTTTGGTTTATGTTTTATAAGCATTTTTAATTTTATTGCTTAAATCGCATTTTCTCGGCGAGCTGAGCGCTTTTTCTGAATTGTGCCGCTCCCGTAACTCTGGTTAGGTTGGCATCGAAAAAAACGCTCTCGGGTGCTTTAGAGTGCCGAGTTTATCACTGCGCATGAAGAAATGACCACTTCCAACGTTTGGTTTATGTTTTATAAGCATTTTTAATTTTATTGCTTAAATCGCATTTTCTCGGCGAGCTGAGCACTTTTTCTGAATTGTGCCGCTCCCGTCACTCTGGTTAGGTTGGCATCGAAAAAAACGCTCTCGGGTGCTCTAGAGTGCCGAGTTTATTACTGCGCATTAAGAAATGACCACCTCCAACGTTTGGTTTATGTTTTATAAGCATTTTTAATTTTATTGCTTAAATCGCATTTTCTCGGCGAGCTGAGCACTTTTTCTGAATTGTGCCGCTCCCGTCACTCTGGTTAGGTTGGCATCGAAAAAAACGCTCTCGGGTGCTTTAGAGTGCCGAGTTATTCACTGCGCATGAAGAAATGACCACCTCCAACGTTTGGTTTATGTTTTATAAGCATTTTTAATTTTATTGCTTAAATCGCATTTTCTCGGCGAGCTGAGCACTTTTTCTGAATTGTGCCGCTCCCGTCACTCTGGTTAGGTTGGCATCGAAAAAAACGCTCTCGGGTGCTTTAGAGTGCCGAGTTTATCACTGCGCATGAAGAAATGACCACCTCCAACGTTTGGTTTATGTTTTATAAGCATTTTTAATTTTATTGCTTAAATCGCATTTTCTCGGCGAGCTGAGCGCTTTTTCTGAATTGTGCCGCTCCCGTCACTCTGGTTAGGTTGGCATCGAAAAAAACGCTCTCGGGTGCTTTAGAGTGCCGAGTTTATCACTGCGCATGAAGAAATGACCACCTCCAACGTTTGGTTTATGTTTTATAAGCATTTTTAATTTTATTGCTTAAATCGCATTTTCTCGGCGAGCTGAGCGCTTTTTCTGAATTGTGCCGCTCCCGTAACTCTGGTTAGGTTGGCATCGAAAAAAACGCTCTCGGGTGCTTTAGAGTGCCGAGTTTATTACTGCGCATTAGGAAATGACCACCTCCAACGTTTGGTTTATGTTTTATAAGCATTTTTAATTTTATTGCTTAAATCGCATTTTCTCGGCGAGCTGAGCGCTTTTTCTGAATTGTGCCGCTCCCGTCACTCTGGTTAGGTTGGCATCGAAAAAAACGCTCTCGGGTGCTTTAGAGTGCCGAGTTTATTACTGCGCATTAAGAAATGACCACCTCCAACGTTTGGTTTATGTTTTATAAGCATTTTTAATTTTATTGCTTAAATCGCATTTTCTCGGCGAGCTGAGCACTTTTTCTGAATTGTGCCGCTCCCGTCACTCTCGTTAGGTTGGCATCGAAAAAAACGCTCTCGGGTGCTTTAGAGTGCCGAGTTTATTACTGCGCATTAAGAAATGACCACCTCCAACGTTTGGTTTATGTTTTATAAGCATTTTTAATTTTATTGCTTAAATCGCATTTTCTCGGCGAGCTGAGCACTTTTTCTGAATTGTGCCGCTCCCGTCACTCTGGTTAGGTTGGCATCGAAAAAAACGCTCTCGGGTGCTTTAGAGTGCCGAGTTTATTACTGCGCATTAAGAAATGACCACCTCCAACGTTTGGTTTATGTTTTATAAGCATTTTTAATTTTATTGCTTAAATCGCATTTTCTCGGCGAGCTGAGCACTTTTTCTGAATTGTGCCGCTCCCGTCACTCTGGTTAGGTTGGCATCGAAAAAAACGCTCTCGGGTGCTTTAGAGTGCCGAGTTTATCACTGCGCATGAAGAAATGACCACTTCCAACGTTTGGTTTATGTTTTATAAGCATTTTTAATTTTATTGCTTAAATCGCATTTTCTCGGCGAGCTGAGCACTTTTTCTGAATTGTGCCGCTCCCGTCACTCTGGTTAGGTTGGCATCGAAAAAAACGCTCTCGGGTGCTCTAGAGTGCCGAGTTTATTACTGCGCATTAAGAAATGACCACCTCCAACGTTTGGTTTATGTTTTATAAGCATTTTTAATTTTATTGCTTAAATCGCATTTTCTCGGCGAGCTGAGCACTTTTTCTGAATTGTGCCGCTCCCGTCACTCTGGTTAGGTTGGCATCGAAAAAAACGCTCTCGGGTGCTTTAGAGTGCCGAGTTTATCACTGCGCATGAAGAAATGACCACCTCCAACGTTTGGTTTATGTTTTATAAGCATTTTTAATTTTATTGCTTAAATCGCATTTTCTCGGCGAGCTGAGCGCTTTTTCTGAATTGTGCCGCTCCCGTAACTCTGGTTAGGTTGGCATCGAAAAAAACGCTCTCGGGTGCTTTAGAGTGCCGAGTTTATTACTGCGCATTAGGAAATGACCACCTCCAACGTTTGGTTTATGTTTTATAAGCATTTTTAATTTTATTGCTTAAATCGCATTTTCTCGGCGAGCTGAGCGCTTTTTCTGAATTGTGCCGCTCCCGTCACTCTGGTTAGGTTGGCATCGAAAAAAACGCTCTCGGGTGCTTTAGAGTGCCGAGTTTATTACTGCGCATTAAGAAATGACCACCTCCAACGTTTGGTTTATGTTTTATAAGCATTTTTAATTTTATTGCTTAAATCGCATTTTCTCGGCGAGCTGAGCACTTTTTCTGAATTGTGCCGCTCCCGTCACTCTCGTTAGGTTGGCATCGAAAAAAACGCTCTCGGGTGCTTTAGAGTGCCGAGTTTATTACTGCGCATTAAGAAATGACCACCTCCAACGTTTGGTTTATGTTTTATAAGCATTTTTAATTTTATTGCTTAAATCGCATTTTCTCGGCGAGCTGAGCACTTTTTCTGAATTGTGCCGCTCCCGTCACTCTGGTTAGGTTGGCATCGAAAAAAACGCTCTCGGGTGCTTTAGAGTGCCGAGTTTATTACTGCGCATTAAGAAATGACCACCTCCAACGTTTGGTTTATGTTTTATAAGCATTTTTAATTTTATTGCTTAAATCGCATTTTCTCGGCGAGCTGAGCACTTTTTCTGAATTGTGCCGCTCCCGTCACTCTGGTTAGGTTGGCATCGAAAAAAACGCTCTCGGGTGCTTTAGAGTGCCGAGTTTATCACTGCGCATGAAGAAATGACCACTTCCAACGTTTGGTTTATGTTTTATAAGCATTTTTAATTTTATTGCTTAAATCGCATTTTCTCGGCGAGCTGAGCACTTTTTCTGAATTGTGCCGCTCCCGTCACTCTGGTTAGGTTGGCATCGAAAAAAACGCTCTCGGGTGCTCTAGAGTGCCGAGTTTATTACTGCGCATTAAGAAATGACCACCTCCAACGTTTGGTTTATGTTTTATAAGCATTTTTAATTTTATTGCTTAAATCGCATTTTCTCGGCGAGCTGAGCACTTTTTCTGAATTGTGCCGCTCCCGTCACTCTGGTTAGGTTGGCATCGAAAAAAACGCTCTCGGGTGCTTTAGAGTGCCGAGTTATTCACTGCGCATGAAGAAATGACCACCTCCAACGTTTGGTTTATGTTTTATAAGCATTTTTAATTTTATTGCTTAAATCGCATTTTCTCGGCGAGCTGAGCACTTTTTCTGAATTGTGCCGCTCCCGTCACTCTGGTTAGGTTGGCATCGAAAAAAACGCTCTCGGGTGCTTTAGAGTGCCGAGTTTATCACTGCGCATGAAGAAATGACCACCTCCAACGTTTGGTTTATGTTTTATAAGCATTTTTAATTTTATTGCTTAAATCGCATTTTCTCGGCGAGCTGAGCGCTTTTTCTGAATTGTGCGGCTCCCGTCACTCTGGTTAGGTTGGCATCGAAAAAAACGCTCTCGGGTGCTTTAGAGTGCCGAGTTATTCACTGCGCATGAAGAAATGACCACCTCCAACGTTTGGTTTATGTTTAATAAGCATTTTTAATTTTATTGCTTAAATCGCATTTTCTCGGCGAGCTGAGCGCTTTTTCTGAATTGTGCCGCTCCCGTAACTCTGGTTAGGTTGGCATCGAAAAAAACGCTCTCGGGTGCTTTAGAGTGCCGAGTTTATCACTGCGCATTAAGAAATGACCACCTCCAACGTTTGGTTTATGTTTTATAAGCATTTTTAATTTTATTGCTTAAATCGCATTTTCTCGGCGAGCTGAGCACTTTTTCTGAATTTTGCCGCTCCCGTCACTCTGGTTAGGTTGGCATCGAAAAAAACGCTCTCGGGTGCTTTAGAGTGCCGAGTTATTCACTGCGCATGAAGAAATGACCACCTCCAACGTTTGGTTTATGTTTTATAAGCATTTTAAATTTTATTGCTTAAATCGCATTTTCTCGGCGAGCTGAGCACTTTTTCTGAATTGTGCCGCTCCCGTCACTCTGGTTAGGTTGGCATCGAAAAAAACGCTCTCGGGTGCTTTAGAGTGCCGAGTTTATCACTGCGCATGAAGAAATGACCACCTCCAACGTTTGGTTTATGTTTTATAAGCATTTTTAATTTTATTGCTTAAATCGCATTTTCTCGGCGAGCTGAGCGCTTTTTCTGAATTGTGCCGCTCCCGTCACTCTGGTTAGGTTGGCATCGAAAAAAACGCTCTCGGGTGCTTTAGAGTGCCGAGTTTATTACTGCGCATGAAGAAATGACCACCTCCAACGTTTGGTTTATGTTTAATAAGCATTTTTAATTTTATTGCTTAAATCGCATTTTCTCGGCGAGCTGAGCGCTTTTTCTGAATTGTGCCGCTCCCGTCACTCTGGTTAGGTTGGCATCGAAAAAAACGCTCTCGGGTGCTTTAGAGTGCCGAGTTTATTACTGCGCATTAAGAAATGACCACCTCCAACGTTTGGTTTATGTTTTATAAGCATTTTTAATTTTATTGCTTAAATCGCATTTTCTCGGCGAGCTGAGCACTTTTTCTGAATTGTGCCGCTCCCGTCACTCTGGTTAGGTTGGCATCGAAAAAAACGCTCTCGGGTGCTTTAGAGTGCCGAGTTATTCACTGCGCATGGAGAAATGACCACCTCCAACGTTTGGTTTATGTTTTATAAGCATTTTTAATTTTATTGCTTAAATCGCATTTTCTCGGCGAGCTGAGCACTTTTTCTGAATTGTGCCGCTCCCGTCACTCTGGTTAGGTTGGCATCGAAAAAAACGCTCTCGGGTGCTTTAGAATGCCGAGTTTATCACTGCGCATGAAGAAATGACCACCTCCAACGTTTGGTTTATGTTTTATAAGCATTTTTAATTTTATTGCTTAAATCGCATTTTCTCGGCGAGCTGAGCGCTTTTTCTGAATTGTGCCGCTCCCGTCACTCTGGTTAGGTTGGCATCGAAAAAAACGCTCTCGGGTGCTTTAGAGTGCCGAGTTTATCACTGCGCATGAAGAAATGACCACCTCCAACGTTTGGTTTATGTTTTATAAGCATTTTTAATTTTATTGCTTGAATCGCATTTTCTCGGCGAGCTGAGCGCTTTTTCTGAATTGTGCCGCTCCCGTAACTCTGGTTAGGTTGGCATCGAAAAAAACGCTCTCGGGTGCTTTAAAGTGCCGAGTTTATCACTGCGCATGAAGAAATGACCACTTCCAACGTTTGGTTTATGTTTTACAAGCATTTTTAATTTTATTGCTTAAATCGCATTTTCTCGGCGAGCTGAGCACTTTTTCTGAATTGTGCCGCTCCCGTCACTCTGGTTAGGTTGGCATCGAAAAAAACGCTCTCGGGTGCTCTAGAGTGCCGAGTTTATTACTGCGCATTAAGAAATGACCACCTCCAACGTTTGGTTTATGTTTTATAAGCATTTTTAATTTTATTGCTTAAATCGCATTTTCTCGGCGAGCTGAGCACTTTTTCTGAATTGTGCCGCTCCCGTCACTCTGGTTAGGTTGGCATCGAAAAAAACGCTCTCGGGTGCTTTAGAGTGCCGAGTTTATTACTGCGCATTAAGAAATGACCACCTCCAACGTTTGGTTTATGTTTTATAAGCATTTTTAATTTTATTGCTTAAATCGCATTTTCTCGGCGAGCTGAGCACTTTTTCTGAATTGTGCCGCTCCCGTAACTCTGGTTAGGTTGGCATCGAAAAAAACGCTCTCGGGTGCTTTAGAGTGCCGAGTTTATCACTGCGCATTAAGAAATGACCACCTCCAACGTTTGGTTTATGTTTTATAAGCATTTTTAATTTTATTGCTTAAATCGCATTTTCTCGGCGAGCTGAGCACTTTTTCTGAATTTTGCCGCTCCCGTCACTCTGGTTAGGTTGGCATCGAAAAAAACGCTCTCGGGTGCTTTAGAGTGCCGAGTTATTCACTGCGCATGAAGAAATGACCACCTCCAACGTTTGGTTTATGTTTTATAAGCATTTTAAATTTTATTGCTTAAATCGCATTTTCTCGGCGAGCTGAGCACTTTTTCTGAATTGTGCCGCTCCCGTCACTCTGGTTAGGTTGGCATCGAAAAAAACGCTCTCGGGTGCTTTAGAGTGCCGAGTTTATCACTGCGCATGAAGAAATGACCACCTCCAACGTTTGGTTTATGTTTTATAAGCATTTTTAATTTTATTGCTTAAATCGCATTTTCTCGGCGAGCTGAGCGCTTTTTCTGAATTGTGCCGCTCCCGTCACTCTGGTTAGGTTGGCATCGAAAAAAACGCTCTCGGGTGCTTTAGAGTGCCGAGTTTATTACTGCGCATGAAGAAATGACCACCTCCAACGTTTGGTTTATGTTTAATAAGCATTTTTAATTTTATTGCTTAAATCGCATTTTCTCGGCGAGCTGAGCGCTTTTTCTGAATTGTGCCGCTCCCGTCACTCTGGTTAGGTTGGCATCGAAAAAAACGCTCTCGGGTGCTTTAGAGTGCCGAGTTTATTACTGCGCATTAAGAAATGACCACCTCCAACGTTTGGTTTATGTTTTATAAGCATTTTTAATTTTATTGCTTAAATCGCATTTTCTCGGCGAGCTGAGCACTTTTTCTGAATTGTGCCGCTCCCGTCACTCTGGTTAGGTTGGCATCGAAAAAAACGCTCTCGGGTGCTTTAGAGTGCCGAGTTATTCACTGCGCATGGAGAAATGACCACCTCCAACGTTTGGTTTATGTTTTATAAGCATTTTTAATTTTATTGCTTAAATCGCATTTTCTCGGCGAGCTGAGCACTTTTTCTGAATTGTGCCGCTCCCGTCACTCTGGTTAGGTTGGCATCGAAAAAAACGCTCTCGGGTGCTTTAGAATGCCGAGTTTATCACTGCGCATGAAGAAATGACCACCTCCAACGTTTGGTTTATGTTTTATAAGCATTTTTAATTTTATTGCTTAAATCGCATTTTCTCGGCGAGCTGAGCGCTTTTTCTGAATTGTGCCGCTCCCGTCACTCTGGTTAGGTTGGCATCGAAAAAAACGCTCTCGGGTGCTTTAGAGTGCCGAGTTTATCACTGCGCATGAAGAAATGACCACCTCCAACGTTTGGTTTATGTTTTATAAGCATTTTTAATTTTATTGCTTGAATCGCATTTTCTCGGCGAGCTGAGCGCTTTTTCTGAATTGTGCCGCTCCCGTAACTCTGGTTAGGTTGGCATCGAAAAAAACGCTCTCGGGTGCTTTAAAGTGCCGAGTTTATCACTGCGCATGAAGAAATGACCACTTCCAACGTTTGGTTTATGTTTTACAAGCATTTTTAATTTTATTGCTTAAATCGCATTTTCTCGGCGAGCTGAGCACTTTTTCTGAATTGTGCCGCTCCCGTCACTCTGGTTAGGTTGGCATCGAAAAAAACGCTCTCGGGTGCTCTAGAGTGCCGAGTTTATTACTGCGCATTAAGAAATGACCACCTCCAACGTTTGGTTTATGTTTTATAAGCATTTTTAATTTTATTGCTTAAATCGCATTTTCTCGGCGAGCTGAGCACTTTTTCTGAATTGTGCCGCTCCCGTCACTCTGGTTAGGTTGGCATCGAAAAAAACGCTCTCGGGTGCTTTAGAGTGCCGAGTTTATTACTGCGCATTAAGAAATGACCACCTCCAACGTTTGGTTTATGTTTTATAAGCATTTTTAATTTTATTGCTTAAATCGCATTTTCTCGGCGAGCTGAGCACTTTTTCTGAATTGTGCCGCTCCCGTCACTCTGGTTAGGTTGGCATCGAAAAAAACGCTCTCGGGTGCTTTAGAGTGCCGAGTTATTCACTGCGCATGAAGAAATGACCACCTCCAACGTTTGGTTTATGTTTTATAAGCATTTTTAATTTTATTGCTTAAATCGCATTTTCTCGGCGAGCTGAGCACTTTTTCTGAATTGTGCCGCTCCCGTCACTCTGGTTAGGTTGGCATCGAAAAAAACGCTCTCGGGTGCTTTAGAGTGCCGAGTTTATTACTGCGCATTAAGAAATGACCACCTCCAACGTTTGGTTTATGTTTTATAAGCATTTTTAATTTTATTGCTTAAATCGCATTTTCTCGGCGAGCTGAGCACTTTTTCTGAATTGTGCCGCTCCCGTCACTCTGGTTAGGTTGGCATCGAAAAAAACGCTATCGGGTGCTTTAGAGTGCCGAGTTATTCACTGCGCATGAAGAAATGACCACCTCCAACGTTTGGTTTATGTTTAATAAGCATTTTTAATTTTATTGCTTAAATCGCATTTTCTCGGCGAGCTGAGCACTTTTTCTGAATTGTGCCGCTCCCGTCACTCTGGTTAGGTTGGCATCGAAAAAAACGCTCTCGGGTGCTTTAGAGTGCCGAGTTTATTACTGCGCATTAAGAAATGACCACCTCCAACGTTTGGTTTATGTTTTATAAGCATTTTTAATTTTATTGCTTAAATCGCATTTTCTCGGCGAGCTGAGCACTTTTTCTGAATTGTGCCGCTCCCGTCACTCTGGTTAGGTTGGCATCGAAAAAAACGCTCTCGGGTGCTTTAGAGTGCCGAGTTTATTACTGCGCATTAAGAAATGACCACCTCCAACGTTTGGTTTATGTTTTATAAGCATTTTTAATTTTATTGCTTAAATCGCATTTTCTCGGCGAGCTGAGCGCTTTTTCTGAATTGTGCCGCTCCCGTCACTCTGGTTAGGTTGGCATCGAAAAAAACGCTCTCGGGTGCTTTAGAGTGCCGAGTTATTCACTGCGCATGAAGAAATGACCACCTCCAACGTTTGGTTTATGTTTAATAAGCATTTTTAATTTTATTGCTTAAATCGCATTTTCTCGGCGAGCTGAGCACTTTTTCTGAATTGTGCCGCTCCCGTCACTCTGGTTAGGTTGGCATCGAAAAAAACGCTCTCGGGTGCTTTAGAGTGCCGAGTTTATTACTGCGCATTAAGAAATGACCACCTCCAACGTTTGGTTTATGTTTTATAAGCATTTTTAATTTTATTGCTTAAATCGCATTTTCTCGGCGAGCTGAGCGCTTTTTCTGAATTGTGCCGCTCCCGTCACTCTGGTTAGGTTGGCATCGAAAAAAACGCTCTCGGGTGCTTTAGAGTGCCGAGTTATTCACTGCGCATGAAGAAATGACCACCTCCAACGTTTGGTTTATGTTTAATAAGCATTTTTAATTTTATTGCTTAAATCGCATTTTCTCGGCGAGCTGAGCACTTTTTCTGAATTGTGCCGCTCCCGTCACTCTGGTTAGGTTGGCATCGAAAAAAACGCTCTCGGGTGCTTTAGAGTGCCGAGTTTATCACTGCGCATGAAGAAATGACCACCTCCAACGTTTGGTTTATGTTTTATAAGCATTTTTAATTTTATTGCTTAAATCGCATTTTCTCGGCGAGCTGAGCGCTTTTTCTGAATTGTGCGGCTCCCGTCACTCTGGTTAGGTTGGCATCGAAAAAAACGCTCTCGGGTGCTTTAGAGTGCCGAGTTATTCACTGCGCATGAAGAAATGACCACCTCCAACGTTTGGTTTATGTTTAATAAGCATTTTTAATTTTATTGCTTAAATCGCATTTTCTCGGCGAGCTGAGCGCTTTTTCTGAATTGTGCCGCTCCCGTAACTCTGGTTAGGTTGGCATCGAAAAAAACGCTCTCGGGTGCTTTAGAGTGCCGAGTTTATCACTGCGCATGAAGAAATGACCACTTCCAACGTTTGGTTTATGTTTTATAAGCATTTTTAATTTTATTGCTTAAATCGCATTTTCTCGGCGAGCTGAGCACTTTTTCTGAATTGTGCCGCTCCCGTCACTCTGGTTAGGTTGGCATCGAAAAAAACGCTCTCGGGTGCTTTAGAGTGCCGAGTTTATTACTGCGCATTAAGAAATGACCACCTCCAACGTTTGGTTTATGTTTTATAAGCATTTTTAATTTTATTGCTTAAATCGCATTTTCTCGGCGAGCTGAGCACTTTTTCTGAATTGTGCCGCTCCCGTCACTCTGGTTAGGTTGGCATCGAAAAAAACGCTCTCGGGTGCTTTAGAGTGCCGAGTTATTCACTGCGCATGAAGAAATGACCACCTCCAACGTTTGGTTTATGTTTTATAAGCATTTTTAATTTTATTGCTTAAATCGCATTTTCTCGGCGAGCTGAGCACTTTTTCTGAATTGTGCCGCTCCCGTCACTCTGGTTAGGTTGGCATCGAAAAAAACGCTCTCGGGTGCTTTAGAGTGCCGAGTTTATTACTGCGCATTAAGAAATGACCACCTCCAACGTTTGGTTTATGTTTTATAAGCATTTTTAATTTTATTGCTTAAATCGCATTTTCTCGGCGAGCTGAGCACTTTTTCTGAATTGTGCCGCTCCCGTCACTCTGGTTAGGTTGGCATCGAAAAAAACGCTATCGGGTGCTTTAGAGTGCCGAGTTATTCACTGCGCATGAAGAAATGACCACCTCCAACGTTTGGTTTATGTTTAATAAGCATTTTTAATTTTATTGCTTAAATCGCATTTTCTCGGCGAGCTGAGCACTTTTTCTGAATTGTGCCGCTCCCGTCACTCTGGTTAGGTTGGCATCGAAAAAAACGCTCTCGGGTGCTTTAGAGTGCCGAGTTTATTACTGCGCATTAAGAAATGACCACCTCCAACGTTTGGTTTATGTTTTATAAGCATTTTTAATTTTATTGCTTAAATCGCATTTTCTCGGCGAGCTGAGCACTTTTTCTGAATTGTGCCGCTCCCGTCACTCTGGTTAGGTTGGCATCGAAAAAAACGCTCTCGGGTGCTTTAGAGTGCCGAGTTTATTACTGCGCATTAAGAAATGACCACCTCCAACGTTTGGTTTATGTTTTATAAGCATTTTTAATTTTATTGCTTAAATCGCATTTTCTCGGCGAGCTGAGCGCTTTTTCTGAATTGTGCCGCTCCCGTCACTCTGGTTAGGTTGGCATCGAAAAAAACGCTCTCGGGTGCTTTAGAGTGCCGAGTTATTCACTGCGCATGAAGAAATGACCACCTCCAACGTTTGGTTTATGTTTAATAAGCATTTTTAATTTTATTGCTTAAATCGCATTTTCTCGGCGAGCTGAGCACTTTTTCTGAATTGTGCCGCTCGCGTCACTCTGGTTAGGTTGGCATCGAAAAAAACGCTCTCGGGTGCTTTAGAGTGCCGAGTTTATTACTGCGCATTAAGAAATGACCACCTCCAACGTTTGGTTTATGTTTTATAAGCATTTTTAATTTTATTGCTTAAATCGCATTTTCTCGGCGAGCTGAGCGCTTTTTCTGAATTGTGCCGCTCCCGTCACTCTGGTTAGGTTGGCATCGAAAAAAACGCTCTCGGGTGCTTTAGAGTGCCGAGTTATTCACTGCGCATGAAGAAATGACCACCTCCAACGTTTGGTTTATGTTTAATAAGCATTTTTAATTTTATTGCTTAAATCGCATTTTCTCGGCGAGCTGAGCACTTTTTCTGAATTGTGCCGCCGTCACTCTGGTTAGGTTGGCATCGAAAAAAACGCTCACAGGTGCTTTAGAGTGCCGAGTTTATTACTGCGCATTAAGAAATGACCACCTCCAACGTTTGGTTTATGTTTTATAAGCATTTTTAATTTTATTGCTTAAATCGCATTTTCTCGGCGAGCTGAGCACTTTTTCTGAATTGTGCCGCTCCCGTCACTCTGGTTAGGTTGGCATCGAAAAAAACGCTCTCGGGTGCTTTAGAGTGCCGAGTTATTCACTGCGCATGAAGAAATGACCACCTCCAACGTTTGGTTTATGTTTTATAAGCATTTTTAATTTTATTGCTTAAATCGCATTTTCTCGGCGAGCTGAGCGCTTTTTCTGAATTGTGCCGCTCCCGTAACTCTGGTTAGGTTGGCATCGAAAAAAACGCTCTCGGGTGCTTTAGAGTGCCGAGTTTATTACTGCGCATTAAGAAATGACCACCTCCAACGTTTGGTTTATGTTTTATAAGCATTTTTAATTTTATTGCTTAAATCGCATTTTCTCGGCGAGCTGAGCACTTTTTCTGAATTGTGCCGCTCCCGTAACTCTGGTTAGGTTGGCATCGAAAAAAACGCTCTCGGGTGCTTTAGAGTGCCGAGTTTATTACTGCGCATTAAGAAATGACCACCTCCAACGTTTGGTTTATGTTTTATAAGCATTTTTAATTTTATTGCTTAAATCGCATTTTCTCGGCGAGCTGAGCACTTTTTCTGAATTGTGCCGCTCCCGTCACTCTGGTTAGGTTGGCATCGAAAAAAACGCTCACGGGTGCTTTAGAGTGCCGAGTTTATTACTGCGCATTAAGAAATGACCACCTCCAACGTTTGGTTTATGTTTTATAAGCATTTTTAATTTTATTGCTTAAATCGCATTTTCTCGGCGAGCTGAGCACTTTTTCTGAATTGTGCCGCTCCCGTCACTCTGGTTAGGTTGGCATCGAAAAAAACGCTCTCGGGTGCTTTAGAGTGCCGAGTTTATCACTGCGCATGAAGAAATGACCACCTCCAACGTTTGGTTTATGTTTTATAAGCATTTTTAATTTTATTGCTTAAATCGCATTTTCTCGGCGAGCTGAGCGCTTTTTCTGAATTGTGCCGCTCCCGTAACTCTGGTTAGGTTGGCATCGAAAAAAACGCTCTCGGGTGCTTTAGAGTGCCGAGTTTATCACTGCGCATGAAGAAATGACCACTTCCAACGTTTGGTTTATGTTTTATAAGCATTTTTAATTTTATTGCTTAAATCGCATTTTCTCGGCGAGCTGAGCACTTTTTCTGAATTGTGCCGCTCCCGTCACTCTGGTTAGGTTGGCATCGAAAAAAACGCTCTCGGGTGCTCTAGAGTGCCGAGTTTATTACTGCGCATTAAGAAATGACCACCTCCAACGTTTGGTTTATGTTTTATAAGCATTTTTAATTTTATTGCTTAAATCGCATTTTCTCG
Organism: Syngnathus typhle; assembly: GCF_033458585.1. Taxonomy (NCBI): domain Eukaryota; kingdom Metazoa; phylum Chordata; class Actinopteri; order Syngnathiformes; family Syngnathidae; genus Syngnathus; species Syngnathus typhle. Next base: position 283,801 of record NW_026871961.1, read on the forward strand.
GCGAGCTGAGCGCTTTTTCTGAATTGTGCCGCTCCCGTCACTCTGGTTAGGTTGGCATCGAAAAAAACGCTCTCGGGTGCTTTAGAGTGCCGAGTTATTCACTGCGCATGAAGAAATGACCACCTCCAACGTTTGGTTTATGTTTTATAAGCATTTTTAATTTTATTGCTTAAATCGCATTTTCTCGGCGAGCTGAGCACTTTTTCTGAATTGTGCCGCTCCCGTCACTCTGGTTAGGTTGGCATCGAAAAAAACGCTCTCGGGTGCTTTAGAGTGCCGAGTTTATTACTGCGCATTAAGAAATGACCACCTCCAACGTTTGGTTTATGTTTTATAAGCATTTTTAATTTTATTGCTTAAATCGCATTTTCTCGGCGAGCTGAGCACTTTTTCTGAATTGTGCCGCTCCCGTCACTCTGGTTAGGTTGGTATCGAAAAAAACGCTCTCGGGTGCTTTAGAGTGCCGAGTTTATCACTGCGCATGAAGAAATGACCACCTCCAACGTTTGGTTTATCTTTTATAAGCATTTTTAATTTTATTGCTTAAATCGCATTTTCTCGGCGAGCTGAGCGCTTTTTCTGAATTGTGCCGCTCCCGTCACTCTGGTTAGGTTGGCATCGAAAAAAACGCTCTCGGGTGCTTTAGAGTGCCGAGTTATTCATTGCGCATGAAGAAATGACCACCTCCAATGTTTGGTTTATGTTTAATAAGCATTTTTAATTTTATTGCTTAAATCGCATTTTCTCGGCGAGCTGAGCGCTTTTTCTGAATTGTGCCGCTCCCGTCACTCTGGTTAGGTTGGCATCGAAAAAAACGCTCTCGGGTGCTTTAGAGTGCCGAGTTATTCACTGCGCATGAAGAAATGACCACCTCCAACGTTTGGTTTATGTTTAATAAGCATTTTTAATTTTATTGCTTAAATCGCATTTTCTCGGCGAGCTGAGCACTTTTTCTGAATTGTGCCGCTCCCGTCACTCTGGTTAGGTTGGCATCAAAAAAAACGCTCTCGGGTGCTTTAGAGTGCCGAGTTTATTACTGCGCATTAAGAAATGACCACCTCCAACGTTTGGTTTATGTTTTATAAGCATTTTTAATTTTATTGCTTAAATCGCATTTTCTCGGCGAGCTGAGCACTTTTTCTGAATTGTGCCGCTCCCGTCACTCTGGTTAGGTTGGCATCGAAAAAAACGCTCTCGGGTGCTTTAGAGTGCCGAGTTTATTACTGCGCATTAAGAAATGACCACCTCCAACGTTTGGTTTATGTTTTATAAGCATTTTTAATTTTATTGCTTAAATCGCATTTTCTCGGCGAGCTGAGCACTTTTTCTGAATTGTGCCGCTCCCGTCACTCTGGTTAGGTTGGCATCGAAAAAAACGCTCTCGGGTGCTTTAGAGTGCCGAGTTTATTACTGCGCATTAAGAAATGACCACCTCCAACGTTTGGTTTATGTTTTATAAGCATTTTTAATTTTATTGCTTAAATCGCATTTTCTCGGCGAGCTGAGCACTTTTTCTGAATTGTGCCGCTCCCGTCACTCTGGTTAGGTTGGCATCGAAAAAAACGCTCTCGGGTGCTTTAGAGTGCCGAGTTTATCACTGCGCATGAAGAAATGACCACCTCCAACGTTTGGTTTATGTTTAATAAGCATTTTTAATTTTATTGCTTAAATCGCATTTTCTCGGCGAGCTGAGCACTTTTTCTGAATTGTGCCGCTCCCGTCACTCTGGTTAGGTTGGCATCGAAAAAAACGCTCTCGGGTGCTTTAGAGTGCCGACTTTATCACTGCGCATGAAGAAATGACCACCTCCAACGTTTGGTTTATGTTTTATAAGCATTTTTAATTTTATTGCTTAAATCGCATTTTCTCGGCGAGCTGAGCACTTTTTCTGAATTGTGCCGCTCCCGTCACTCTGGTTAGGTTGGCATCGAAAAAAACGCTCACGGGTGCTTTAGAGTGCCGAGTTTATTACTGCGCATTAAGAAATGACCACCTCCAACGTTTGGTTTATGTTTTATAAGCATTTTTAATTTTATTGCTTAAATCGCATTTTCTCGGCGAGCTGAGCACTTTTTCTGAATTGTGCCGCTCCCGTAACTCTGGTTAGGTTGGCATCGAAAAAAACGCTCTCGGGTGCTTTAGAGTGCCGAGTTTATTACTGCGCATTAGGAAATGACCACCTCCAACGTTTGGTTTATGTTTTATAAGCATTTTTAATTTTATTGCTTAAATCGCATTTTCTCGGCGAGCTGAGCGCTTTTTCTGAATTGTGCCGCTCCCGTCACTCTGGTTAGGTTGGCATCGAAAAAAACGCTCTCGGGTGCTTTAGAGTGCCGAGTTTATTACTGCGCATTAAGAAATGACCACCTCCAACGTTTGGTTTATGTTTTATAAGCATTTTTAATTTTATTGCTTAAATCGCATTTTCTCGGCGAGCTGAGCACTTTTTCTGAATTGTGCCGCTCCCGTCACTCTGGTTAGGTTGGCATCGAAAAAAACGCTCTCGGGTGCTTTAGAGTGCCGAGTTTATTACTGCGCATTAAGAAATGACCACCTCCAACGTTTGGTTTATGTTTTATAAGCATTTTTAATTTTATTGCTTAAATCGCATTTTCTCGGCGAGCTGAGCACTTTTTCTGAATTGTGCCGCTCCCGTCACTCTGGTTAGGTTGGCATCGAAAAAAACGCTCTCGGGTGCTTTAGAGTGCCGAGTTTATTACTGCGCATTAAGAAATGACCACCTCCAACGTTTGGTTTATGTTTTATAAGCATTTTTAATTTTATTGCTTAAATCGCATTTTCTCGGCGAGCTGAGCACTTTTTCTGAATTGTGCCGCTCCCGTCACTCTGGTTAGGTTGGCATCGAAAAAAACGCTCTCGGGTGCTTTAGAGTGCCGAGTTTATCACTGCGCATGAAGAAATGACCACTTCCAACGTTTGGTTTATGTTTTATAAGCATTTTTAATTTTATTGCTTAAATCGCATTTTCTCGGCGAGCTGAGCACTTTTTCTGAATTGTGCCGCTCCCGTCACTCTGGTTAGGTTGGCATCGAAAAAAACGCTCTCGGGTGCTCTAGAGTGCCGAGTTTATTACTGCGCATTAAGAAATGACCACCTCCAACGTTTGGTTTATGTTTTATAAGCATTTTTAATTTTATTGCTTAAATCGCATTTTCTCGGCGAGCTGAGCACTTTTTCTGAATTGTGCCGCTCCCGTCACTCTGGTTAGGTTGGCATCGAAAAAAACGCTCACGGGTGCTTTAGAGTGCCGAGTTTATTACTGCGCATTAAGAAATGACCACCTCCAAGGTTTGGTTTATGTTTTATAAGCATTTTTAATTTTATTGCTTAAATCGCATTTTCTCGGCGAGCTGAGCACTTTTTCTGAATTGTGCCGCTCCCGTCACTCTGGTTAGGTTGGCATCGAAAAAAACGCTCTCGGGTGCTTTAGAGTGCCGAGTTATTCACTGCGCATGAAGAAATGACCACCTCCAACGTTTGGTTTATGTTTTATAAGCATTTTTAATTTCATTGCTTAAATCGCATTTTCTCGGCGAGCTGAGCGCTTTTTCTGAATTGTGCCGCTCCCGTAACTCTGGTTAGGTTGGCATCGAAAAAAACGCTCTCGGGTGCTTTAGAGTGCCGAGTTTATTACTGCGCATTAAGAAATGACCACCTCCAACGTTTGGTTTATGTTTTATAAGCATTTTTAATTTTATTGCTTAAATCGCATTTTCTCGGCGAGCTGAGCACTTTTTCTGAATTGTGCCGCTCCCGTCACTCTGGTTAGGTTGGCATCGAAAAAAACGCTCTCGGGTGCTTTAGACTGCCGAGTTTATTACTGCGCATTAAGAAATGACCACCTCCAACGTTTGGTTTATGTTTTATAAGCATTTTTAATTTTATTGCTTAAATCGCATTTTCTCGGCGAGCTGAGCACTTTTTCTGAATTGTGCCGCTCCCGTCACTCTGGTTAGGTTGGCATCGAAAAAAACGCTCACGGGTGCTTTAGAGTGCCGAGTTTATTACTGCGCATTAAGAAATGACCACCTCCAACGTTTGGTTTATGTTTTATAAGCATTTTTAATTTTATTGCTTAAATCGCATTTTCTCGGCGAGCTGAGCACTTTTTCTGAATTGTGCCGCTCCCGTCACTCTGGTTAGGTTGGCATCGAAAAAAACGCTCTCGGGTGCTTTAGAGTGCCGAGTTATTCACTGCGCATGGAGAAATGACCACCTCCAACGTTTGGTTTATGTTTCATAAGCATTTTTAATTTTATTGCTTAAATCGCATTTTCTCGGCGAGCTGAGCACTTTTTCTGAATTGTGCCGCTCCCGTCACTCTGGTTAGGTTGGCATCGAAAAAAAACGCTCTCGGGTGCTTTAGAATGCCGAGTTTATCACTGCGCATGAAGAAATGACCACCTCCAACGTTTGGTTTATGTTTTATAAGCATTTTTAATTTTATTGCTTAAATCGCATTTTCTCGGCGAGCTGAGCGCTTTTTCTGAATTGTGCCGCTCCCGTCACTCTGGTTAGGTTGGCATCGAAAAAAACGCTCTCGGGTGCTTTAGAGTGCCGAGTTTATCACTGCGCATGAAGAAATGACCACCTCCAACGTTTGGTTTATGTTTTATAAGCATTTTTAATTTTATTGCTTAAATCGCATTTTCTCGGCGAGCTGAGCGCTTTTTCTGAATTGTGCCGCTCCCGTAACTCTGGTTAGGTTGGCATCGAAAAAAACGCTCTCGGGTGCTTTAGAGTGCCGAGTTTATCACTGCGCATGAAGAAATGACCACTTCCAACGTTTGGTTTATGTTTTATAAGCATTTTTAATTTTATTGCTTAAATCGCATTTTCTCGGCGAGCTGAGCACTTTTTCTGAATTGTGCCGCTCCCGTCACTCTGGTTAGGTTGGCATCGAAAAAAACGCTCTCGGGTGCTCTAGAGTGCCGAGTTTATTACTGCGCATTAAGAAATGACCACCTCCAACGTTTGGTTTATGTTTTATAAGCATTTTTAATTTTATTGCTTAAATCGCATTTTCTCGGCGAGCTGAGCACTTTTTCTGAATTGTGCCGCTCCCGTCACTCTGGTTAGGTTGGCATCGAAAAAAACGCTCTCGGGTGCTTTAGAGTGCCGAGTTTATTACTGCGCATTAAGAAATGACCACCTCCAACGTTTGGTTTATGTTTTATAAGCATTTTTAATTTTATTGCTTAAATCGCATTTTCTCGGCGAGCTGAGCACTTTTTCTGAATTGTGCCGCTCCCGTCACTCTGGTTAGGTTGGCATCGAAAAAAACGCTCTCGGGTGCTTTAGAGTGCCGAGTTATTCACTGCGCATGAAGAAATGACCACCTCCAACGTTTGGTTTATGTTTTATAAGCATTTTTAATTTTATTGCTTAAATCGCATTTTCTCGGCGAGCTGAGCACTTTTTCTGAATTGTGCCGCTCCCGTCACTCTGGTTAGGTTGGCATCGAAAAAAACGCTCTCGGGTGCTTTAGAGTGCCGAGTTTATTACTGCGCATTAAGAAATGACCACCTCCAACGTTTGGTTTATGTTTTATAAGCATTTTTAATTTTATTGCTTAAATCGCATTTTCTCGGCGAGCTGAGCGCTTTTTCTGAATTGTGCCGCTCCCGTCACTCTGGTTAGGTTGGCACCGAAAAAAACACTCTCGGGTGCTTTAGAGTGCCGAGTTTATCACTGCGCATGAAGAAATGACCACCTCCAACGTTTGGTTTATGTTTTATAAGCATTTTTAATTTTATTGCTTGAATCGCATTTTCTCGGCGAGCTGAGCGCTTTTTCTGAATTGTGCCGCTCCCGTAACTCTGGTTAGGTTGGCATCGAAAAAAACGCTCTCGGGTGCTTTAGAGTGCCGAGTTTATCACTGCGCATGAAGAAATGACCACTTCCAACGTTTGGTTTATGTTTTATAAGCATTTTTAATTTTATTGCTTAAATCGCATTTTCTCGGCGAGCTGAGCACTTTTTCTGAATTGTGCCGCTCCCGTCACTCTGGTTAGGTTGGCATCGAAAAAAACGCTCTCGGGTGCTTTAGAGTGCCGAGTTTATTACTGCGCATTAAGAAATGACCACCTCCAACGTTTGGTTTATGTTTTATAAGCATTTTTAATTTTATTGCTTAAATCGCATTTTCTCGGCGAGCTGAGCACTTTTTCTGAATTGTGCCGCTCCCGTCACTCTGGTTAGGTTGGCATCGAAAAAAACGCTCTCGGGTGCTTTAGAGTGCCGAGTTATTCACTGCGCATGAAGAAATGACCACCTCCAACGTTTGGTTTATGTTTTATAAGCATTTTTAATTTTATTGCTTAAATCGCATTTTCTCGGCGAGCTGAGCACTTTTTCTGAATTGTGCCGCTCCCGTCACTCTGGTTAGGTTGGCATCGAAAAAAACGCTCTCGGGTGCTTTAGAGTGCCGAGTTTATCACTGCGCATGAAGAAATGACCACCTCCAACGTTTGGTTTATCTTTTATAAGCATTTTTAATTTTATTGCTTAAATCGCATTTTCTCGGCGAGCTGAGCGCTTTTTCTGAATTGTGCCGCTCCCGTCACTCTGGTTAGGTTGGCATCGAAAAAAACGCTCTCGGGTGCTTTAGAGTGCCGAGTTATTCACTGCGCATGAAGAAATGACCACCTCCAACGTTTGGTTTATGTTTAATAAGCATTTTTAATTTTATTGCTTAAATCGCATTTTCTCGGCGATCGGAGCGCTTTTTCTGAATTGTGCCGCTCCCGTCACTCTGGTTAGGTTGGCATCGAAAAAAACGCTCTCGGGTGCTTTAGAGTGCCGAGTTATTCACTGCGCATGAAGAAATGACCACCTCCAACGTTTGGTTTATGTTTTATAAGCATTTTTAATTTTATTGCTTAAATCGCATTTTCTCGGCGAGCTGAGCACTTTTTCTGAATTGTGCCGCTCCCGTCACTCTGGTTAGGTTGGCATCGAAAAAAACGCTCTCGGGTGCTTTAGAGTGCCGAGTTATTCACTGCGCATGAAGAAATGACCACCCTCCAACGTTTGGTTTATGTTTTATAAGCATTTTTAATTTTGTTGCTTAAATCGCATTTTCTCGGCGAGCTGAGCACTTTTTCTGAATTGTGCCGCTCCCGTCACTCTGGTTAGGTTGGCATCGAAAAAAACGCTCTCGGGTGCTTTAGAGTGCCGAGTTTATCACTGCGCATGAAGAAATGACCACCTCCAACGTTTGGTTTATGTTTTATAAGCATTTTTAATTTTATTGCTTAAATCGCATTTTCTCGGCGAGCTGAGCACTTTTTCTGAATTGTGCCGCTCCCGTCACTCTGGTTAGGTTGGCATCGAAAAAAACGCTCTCGGGTGCTTTAGAGTGCCGAGTTTATCACTGCGCATGAAGAAATGACCACCTCCAACGTTTGGTTTACGTTTTATAAGCATTTTTAATTTTATTGCTTGAATCGCATTTTCTCGGCGAGCTGAGCGCTTTTTCTGAATTGTGCCGCTCCCGTAACTCTGGTTAGGTTGGCATCGAAAAAAACGCTCTCGGGTGCTTTAGAGTGCCGAGTTTATCACTGCGCATGAAGAAATGACCACTTCCAACGTTTGGTTTATGTTTTATAAGCATTTTTAATTTTATTGCTTAAATCGCATTTTCTCGGCGAGCTGAGCACTTTTTCTGAATTGTGCCGCTCCCGTCACTCTGGTTAGGTTGGCATCGAAAAAAACGCTCTCGGGTGCTCTAGAGTGCCGAGTTTATTACTGCGCATTAAGAAATGACCACCTCCAACGTTTGGTTTATGTTTTATAAGCATTTTTAATTTTATTGCTTAAATCGCATTTTCTCGGCGAGCTGAGCACTTTTTCTGAATTGTGCCGCTCCCGTCACTCTGGTTAGGTTGGCATCGAAAAAAACGCTCTCGGGTGCTTTAGAGTGCCGAGTTTATTACTGCGCATTAAGAAATGACCACCTCCAACGTTTGGTTTATGTTTTATAAGCATTTTTAATTTTATTGCTTAAATCGCATTTTCTCGGCGAGCTGAGCACTTTTTCTGAATTGTGCCGCTCCCGTCACTCTGGTTAGGTTGGCATCGAAAAAAACGCTCTCGGGTGCTTTAGAGTGCCGAGTTATTCACTGCGCATGAAGAAATGACCACCTCCAACGTTTGGTTTATGTTTTATAAGCATTTTTAATTTTATTGCTTAAATCGCATTTTCTCGGCGAGCTGAGCACTTTTTCTGAATTGTGCCGCTCCCGTCACTCTGGTTAGGTTGGCATCGAAAAAAACGCTCTCGGGTGCTTTAGAGTGCCGAGTTTATTACTGCGCATTAAGAAATGACCACCTCCAACGTTTGGTTTATGTTTTATAAGCATTTTTAATTTTATTGCTTAAATCGCATTTTCTCGGCGAGCTGAGCGCTTTTTCTGAATTGTGCCGCTCCCGTCACTCTGGTTAGGTTGGCATCGAAAAAAACGCTCTCGGGTGCTTTAGAGTGCCGAGTTTATCACTGCGCATGAAGAAATGACCACCTCCAACGTTTGGTTTATGTTTTATAAGCATTTTTAATTTTATTGCTTAAATCGCATTTTCTCGGCGAGCTGAGCGCTTTTTCTGAATTGTGCCGCTCCCGTAACTCTGGTTAGGTTGGCATCGAAAAAAACGCTCTCGGGTGCTTTAGAGTGCCGAGTTTATCACTGCGCATGAAGAAATGACCACTTCCAACGTTTGGTTTATGTTTTATAAGCATTTTTAATTTTATTGCTTAAATCGCATTTTCTCGGCGAGCTGAGCACTTTTTCTGAATTGTGCCGCTCCCGTCACTCTGGTTAGGTTGGCATCGAAAAAAACGCTCTCGGGTGCTCTAGAGTGCCGAGTTTATTACTGCGCATTAAGAAATGACCACCTCCAACGTTTGGTTTATGTTTTATAAGCATTTTTAATTTTATTGCTTAAATCGCATTTTCTCGGCGAGCTGAGCACTTTTTCTGAATTGTGCCGCTCCCGTCACTCTGGTTAGGTTGGCATCGAAAAAAACGCTCTCGGGTGCTTTAGAGTGCCGAGTTTATTACTGCGCATTAAGAAATGACCACCTCCAACGTTTGGTTTATGTTTTATAAGCATTTTTAATTTTATTGCTTAAATCGCATTTTCTCGGCGAGCTGAGCACTTTTTCTGAATTGTGCCGCTCCCGTCACTCTGGTTAGGTTGGCATCGAAAAAAACGCTCTCGGGTGCTTTAGAGTGCCGAGTTATTCACTGCGCATGAAGAAATGACCACCTCCAACGTTTGGTTTATGTTTTATAAGCATTTTTAATTTTATTGCTTAAATCGCATTTTCTCGGCGAGCTGAGCACTTTTTCTGAATTGTGCCGCTCCCGTCACTCTGGTTAGGTTGGCATCGAAAAAAACGCTCTCGGGTGCTTTAGAGTGCCGAGTTTATTACTGCGCATTAAGAAATGACCACCTCCAACGTTTGGTTTATGTTTTATAAGCATTTTTAATTTTATTGCTTAAATTGCATTTTCTCGGCGAGCTGAGCGCTTTTTCTGAATTGTGCCGCTCCCGTCACTCTGGTTAGGTTGGCATCGAAAAAAACGCTCTCGGGTGCTTTAGAGTGCCGAGTTTATCACTGCGCATGAAGAAATGACCACCTCCAACGTTTGGTTTATGTTTTATAAGCATTTTTAATTTTATTGCTTAAATCGCATTTTCTCGGCGAGCTGAGCGCTTTTTCTGAATTGTGCCGCTCCCGTAACTCTGGTTAGGTTGGCATCGAAAAAAACGCTCTCGGGTGCTTTAGAGTGCCGAGTTTATCACTGCGCATGAAGAAATGACCACTTCCAACGTTTGGTTTATGTTTTATAAGCATTTTTAATTTTATTGCTTAAATCGCATTTTCTCGGCGAGCTGAGCACTTTTTCTGAATTGTGCCGCTCCCGTCACTCTGGTTAGGTTGGCATCGAAAAAAACGCTCTCGGGTGCTCTAGAGTGCCGAGTTTATTACTGCGCATTAAGAAATGACAACCTCCAACGTTTGGTTTATGTTTTATAAGCATTTTTAATTTTATTGCTTAAATCGCATTTTCTCGGCGAGCTGAGCACTTTTTCTGAATTGTGCCGCTCCCGTCACTCTGGTTAGGTTGGCATCGAAAAAAACGCTCTCGGGTGCTTTAGAGTGACGAGTTTATTACTGCGCATTAAGAAATGACCACCTCCAACGTTTGGTTTATGTTTTATAAGCATTTTTAATTTTATTGCTTAAATCGCATTTTCTCGGCGAGCTGAGCACTTTTTCTGAATTGTGCCGCTCCCGTCACTCTGGTTAGGTTGGCATCGAAAAAAACGCTCTCGGGTGCTTTAGAGTGCCGAGTTATTCACTGCGCATGAAGAAATGACCACCTCCAACGTTTGGTTTATGTTTTATAAGCATTTTTAATTTTATTGCTTAAATCGCATTTTCTCGGCGAGCTGAGCACTTTTTCTGAATTGTGCCGCTCCCGTCACTCTGGTTAGGTTGGCATCGAAAAAAACGCTCCCGGGTGCTTTAGAGTGCCGAGTTTATCACTGCGCATGAAGAAATGACCACCTCCAACGTTTGGTTTATGTTTTATAAGCATTTTTAATTTTATTGCTTAAATCGCATTTTCTCGGCGAGCTGAGCGCTTTTTCTGAATTGTGCCGCTCCCGTCACTCTGGTTAGGTTGGCATCGAAAAAAACGCTCTCGGGTGCTTTAGAGTGCCGAGTTATTCACTGCGCATGAAGAAATGACCACCTCCAATGTTTGGTTTATGTTTAATAAGCATTTTTAATTTTATTGCTTAAATCGCATTTTCTCGGCGAGCTGAGCGCTTTTTCTGAATTGTGCCGCTCCCGTCACTCTGGTTAGGTTGGCATCGAAAAAAACGCTCTCGGGTGCTTTAGAGTGCCGAGTTATTCACTGCGCATGAAGAAATGACCACCTCCAACGTTTGGTTTATGTTTAATAAGCATTTTTAATTTTATTGCTTAAATCGCATTTTCTCGGCGAGCTGAGCACTTTTTCTGAATTGTGCCGCTCCCGTCACTCTGGTTAGGTTGGCATCGAAAAAAACGCTCTCGGGTGCTTTAGAGTGCCGAGTTTATTACTGCGCATTAAGAAATGACCACCTCCAACGTTTGGTTTATGTTTTATAAGCATTTTTAATTTTATTGCTTAAATCGCATTTTCTCGGCGAGCTGAGCACTTTTTCTGAATTGTGCCGCTCCCGTCACTCTGGTTAGGTTGGCATCGAAAAAAACGCTCTCGGGTGCTTTAGAGTGCCGAGTTTATTACTGCGCATTAAGAAATGACCACCTCCAACGTTTGGTTTATGTTTTATAAGCATTTTTAATTTTATTGCTTAAATTGCATTTTCTCGGCGAGCTGAGCGCTTTTTCTGAATTGTGCCGCTCCCGTCACTCTGGTTAGGTTGGCATCGAAAAAAACGCTCTCGGGTGCTTTAGAGTGCCGAGTTTATCACTGCGCATGAAGAAATGACCACCTCCAACGTTTGGTTTATGTTTTATAAGCATTTTTAATTTTATTGCTTAAATCGCATTTTCTCGGCGAGCTGAGCGCTTTTTCTGAATTGTGCCGCTCCCGTAACTCTGGTTAGGTTGGCATCGAAAAAAACGCTCTCGGGTGCTTTAGAGTGCCGAGTTTATCACTGCGCATGAAGAAATGACCACTTCCAACGTTTGGTTTATGTTTTATAAGCATTTTTAATTTTATTGCTTAAATCGCATTTTCTCGGCGAGCTGAGCACTTTTTCTGAATTGTGCCGCTCCCGTCACTCTGGTTAGGTTGGCATCGAAAAAAACGCTCTCGGGTGCTCTAGAGTGCCGAGTTTATTACTGCGCATTAAGAAATGACCACCTCCAACGTTTGGTTTATGTTTTATAAGCATTTTTAATTTTATTGCTTAAATCGCATTTTCTCGGCGAGCTGAGCACTTTTTCTGAATTGTGCCGCTCCCGTCACTCTGGTTAGGTTGGCATCGAAAAAAACGCTCTCGGGTGCTTTAGAGTGCCGAGTTTATTACTGCGCATTAAGAAATGACCACCTCCAACGTTTGGTTTATGTTTTATAAGCATTTTTAATTTTATTGCTTAAATCGCATTTTCTCGGCGAGCTGAGCACTTTTTCTGAATTGTGCCGCTCCCGTCACTCTGGTTAGGTTGGCATCGAAAAAAACGCTCTCGGGTGCTTTAGAGTGCCGAGTTATTCACTGCGCATGAAGAAATGACCACCTCCAACGTTTGGTTTATGTTTTATAAGCATTTTTAATTTTATTGCTTAAATCGCATTTTCTCGGCGAGCTGAGCACTTTTTCTGAATTGTGCCGCTCCCGTCACTCTGGTTAGGTTGGCATCGAAAAAAACGCTCTCGGGTGCTTTAGAGTGCCGAGTTTATCACTGCGCATGAAGAAATGACCACCTCCAACGTTTGGTTTATGTTTTATAAGCATTTTTAATTTTATTGCTTAAATCGCATTTTCTCGGCGAGCTGAGCGCTTTTTCTGAATTGTGCCGCTCCCGTCACTCTGGTTAGGTTGGCATCGAAAAAAACGCTCTCGGGTGCTTTAGAGTGCCGAGTTATTCACTGCGCATGAAGAAATGACCACCTCCAATGTTTGGTTTATGTTTAATAAGCATTTTTAATTTTATTGCTTAAATCGCATTTTCTCGGCGAGCTGAGCGCTTTTTCTGAATTGTGCCGCTCCCGTCACTCTGGTTAGGTTGGCATCGAAAAAAACGCTCTCGGGTGCTTTAGAGTGCCGAGTTATTCACTGCGCATGAAGAAATGACCACCTCCAACGTTTGGTTTATGTTTAATAAGCATTTTTAATTTTATTGCTTAAATCGCATTTTCTCGGCGAGCTGAGCACTTTTTCTGAATTGTGCCGCTCCCGTCACTCTGGTTAGGTTGGCATCGAAAAAAACGCTCTCGGGTGCTTTAGAGTGCCTAGTTTATTACTGCGCATTAAGAAATGACCACCTCCAACGTTTGGTTTATGTTTTATAAGCATTTTTAATTTTATTGCTTAAATCGCATTTTCTCGGCGAGCTGAGCACTTTTTCTGAATTGTGCCGCTCCCGTCACTCTGGTTAGGTTGGCATCGAAAAAAACGCTCTCGGGTGCTTTAGAGTGCCGAGTTTATTACTGCGCATTAAGAAATGACCACCTCCAACGTTTGGTTTATGTTTTATAAGCATTTTTAATTTTATTGCTTAAATCGCATTTTCTCGGCGAGCTGAGCACTTTTTCTGAATTGTGCCGCTCCCGTCACTCTGGTTAGGTTGGCATCGAAAAAAACGCTCTCGGGTGCTTTAGAGTGCCGAGTTTATTACTGCGCATTAAGAAATGACCACCTCCAACGTTTGGTTTATGTTTTATAAGCATTTTTAATTTTATTGCTTAAATCGCATTTTCTCGGCGAGCTGAGCACTTTTTCTGAATTGTGCCGCTCCCGTCACTCTGGTTAGGTTGGCATCGAAAAAAACGCTCTCGGGTGCTTTAGAGTGCCGAGTTATTCACTGCGCATGAAGAAATGACCACCTCCAACGTTTGGTTTATGTTTAATAAGCATTTTTAATTTTATTGCTTGAATCGCATTTTCTCGGCGAGCTGAGCACTTTTTCTGAATTGTGCCGCTCCCGTCACTCTGGTTAGGTTGGCATCGAAAAAAACGCTCTCGGGTGCTTTAGAGTGCCGAGTTTATCACTGCGCATGAAGAAATGACCACCTCCAACGTTTGGTTTATGTTTTATAAGCATTTTTAATTTTATTGCTTAAATCGCATTTTCTCGGCGAGCTGAGCACTTTTTCTGAATTGTGCCGCTCCCGTCACTCTGGTTAGGTTGGCATCGAAAAAAACGCTCTCGGGTGCTTTAGAGTGCCGAGTTTATCACTGCGCATGAAGAAATGACCACCTCCAACGTTTGGTTTATGTTTTATAAGCATTTTTAATTTTATTGCTTAAATCGCATTTTCTCGGCGAGCTGAGCGCTTTTTCTGAATTGTGCCGCTCCCGTCACTCTGGTTAGGTTGGCATCGAAAAAAACGCTTTCAGGTGCTTTAGAGTGCCGAGTTATTCACTGCGCATGAAGAAATGACCACCTCCAACGTTTGGTTTATGTTTAATAAGCATTTTTAATTTTATTGCTTAAATCGCATTTTCTCGGCGAGCTGAGCACTTTTTCTGAATTGTGCCGCTCCCGTCACTCTGGTTAGGTTGGCATCGAAAAAAACGCTCTCGGGTGCTTTAGAGTGCCGAGTTTATTACTGCGCATTAAGAAATGACCACCTCCAACGTTTGGTTTATGTTTTATAAGCATTTTTAATTTTATTGCTTAAATCGCATTTTCTCGGCGAGCTGAGCACTTTTTCTGAATTGTGCCGCTCCCGTCACTCTGGTTAGGTTGGCATCGAAAAAAACGCTCTCGGGTGCTTTAGAGTGCCGAGTTTATCACTGCGCATGAAGAAATGACCACCTCCAACGTTTGGTTTATGTTTAATAAGCATTTTTAATTGTATTGCTTAAATCGCATTTTCTCGGCGAGCTGAGCACTTTTTCTGAATTGTGCCGCTCCCGTCACTCTGGTTAGGTTGGCATCGAAAAAAACGCTCTCGGGTGCTTTAGAGTGCCGACTTTATCACTGCGCATGAAGAAATGACCACCTCCAACGTTTGGTTTATGTTTTATAAGCATTTTTAATTTTATTGCTTAAATCGCATTTTCTCGGCGAGCTGAGCACTTTTTCTGAATTGTGCCGCTCCCGTCACTCTGGTTAGGTTGGCATCGAAAAAAACGCTCACGGGTGCTTTAGAGTGCCGAGTTTATTACTGCGCATTAAGAAATGACCACCTCCAACGTTTGGTTTATGTTTTATAAGCATTTTTAATTTTATTGCTTAAATCGCATTTTCTCGGCGAGCTGAGCACTTTTTCTGAATTGTGCCGCTCCCGTCACTCTGGTTAGGTTGGCATCGAAAAAAACGCTCTCGGGTGCTTTAGAGTGCCGAGTTATTCACTGCGCATGAAGAAATGACCACCCTCCAACGTTTGGTTTATGTTTTATAAGCATTTTTAATTTTGTTGCTTAAATCGCATTTTCTCGGCGAGCTGAGCACTTTTTCTGAATTGTGCCGCTCCCGTCACTCTGGTTAGGTTGGCATCGAAAAAAACGCTCTCGGGTGCTTTAGAGTGCCGAGTTTATCACTGCGCATGAAGAAATGACGACCTCCAACGTTTGGTTTATGTTTTATAAGCATTTTTAATTTTATTGCTTAAATCGCATTTTCTCGGCGAGCTGAGCGCTTTTTCTGAATTGTGCCGCTCCCGTCACTCTGGTTAGGTTGGCATCGAAAAAAACGCTCTCGGGTGCTTTAGAGTGCCGAGTTTATCACTGCGCATGAAGAAATGACCACCTCCAACGTTTGGTTTACGTTTTATAAGCATTTTTAATTTTATTGCTTGAATCGCATTTTCTCGGCGAGCTGAGCGCTTTTTCTGAATTGTGCCGCTCCCGTAACTCTGGTTAGGTTGGCATCGAAAAAAACGCTCTCGGGTGCTTTAGAGTGCCGAGTTTATCACTGCGCATGAAGAAATGACCACTTCCAACGTTTGGTTTATGTTTTATAAGCATTTTTAATTTTATTGCTTAAATCGCATTTTCTCGGCGAGCTGAGCACTTTTTCTGAATTGTGCCGCTCCCGTCACTCTGGTTAGGTTGGCATCGAAAAAAACGCTCTCGGGTGCTCTAGAGTGCCGAGTTTATTACTGCGCATTAAGAAATGACCACCTCCAACGTTTGGTTTATGTTTTATAAGCATTTTTAATTTTATTGCTTAAATCGCATTTTCTCGGCGAGCTGAGCACTTTTTCTGAATTGTGCCGCTCCCGTCACTCTGGTTAGGTTGGCATCGAAAAAAACGCTCTCGGGTGCTTTAGAGTGCCGAGTTTATTACTGCGCATTAAGAAATGACCACCTCCAACGTTTGGTTTATGTTTTATAAGCATTTTTAATTTTATTGCTTAAATCGCATTTTCTCGGCGAGCTGAGCACTTTTTCTGAATTGTGCCGCTCCGGGTCACTCTGGTTAGGTTGGCATCGAAAAAAACGCTCTCGGGTGCTTTAGAGTGCCGAGTTATTCACTGCGCATGAAGAAATGACCACCTCCAACGTTTGGTTTATGTTTTATAAGCATTTTTAATTTTATTGCTTAAATCGCATTTTCTCGGCGAGCTGAGCACTTTTTCTGAATTGTGCCGCTCCCGTCACTCTGGTTAGGTTGGCATCGAAAAAAACGCTCTCGGGTGCTTTAGAGTGCCGAGTTTATTACTGCGCATTAAGAAATGACCACCTCCAACGTTTGGTTTATGTTTTATAAGCATTTTTAATTTTATTGCTTAAATCGCATTTTCTCGGCGAGCTGAGCACTTTTTCTGAATTGTGCCGCTCCCGTCACTCTGGTTAGGTTGGCATCGAAAAAAACGCTCTCGGGTGCTTTAGAGTGCCAAGTTTATTACTGCGCATTAAGAAATGACCACCTCCAACGTTTGGTTTATGTTTTATAAGCATTTTTAATTTTATTGCTTAAATCGCATTTTCTCGGCGAGCTGAGCACTTTTTCTGAATTGTGCCGCTCCCGTCACTCTGGTTAGGTTGGCATCGAAAAAAACGCTCTCGGGTGCTTTAGAGTGCCGAGTTATTCACTGCGCATGAAGAAATGACCACCTCCAACGTTTGGTTTATGTTTAATAAGCATTTTTAATTTTATTGCTTAAATCGCATTTTCTCGGCGAGCTGAGCACTTTTTCTGAATTGTGCCGCTCCCGTCACTCTGGTTAGGTTGGCATCGAAAAAAACGCTCTCGGGTGCTTTAGAGTGCCGAGTTTATTACTGCGCATTAAGAAATGACCACCTCCAACGTTTGGTTTATGTTTTATAAGCATTTTTAATTTTATTGCTTAAATCGCATTTTCTCGGCGAGCTGAGCACTTTTTCTGAATTGTGCCGCTCCCGTCACTCTGGTTAGGTTGGCATCGAAAAAAACGCTCTCGGGTGCTTTAGAGTGCCGAGTTTATCACTGCGCATGAAGAAATGACCACCTCCAACGTTTGGTTTATGTTTAATAAGCATTTTTAATTGTATTGCTTAAATCGCATTTTCTCGGCGAGCTGAGCACTTTTTCTGAATTGTGCCGCTCCCGTCACTCTGGTTAGGTTGGCATCGAAAAAAACGCTCTCGGGTGCTTTAGAGTGCCGACTTTATCACTGCGCATGAAGAAATGACCACCTCCAACGTTTGGTTTATGTTTTATAAGCATTTTTAATTTTATTGCTTAAATCGCATTTTCTCGGCGAGCTGAGCACTTTTTCTGAATTGTGCCGCTCCCGTCACTCTGGTTAGGTTGGCATCGAAAAAAACGCTCACGGGTGCTTTAGAGTGCCGAGTTTATTACTGCGCATTAAGAAATGACCACCTCCAACGTTTGGTTTATGTTTTATAAGCATTTTTAATTTTATTGCTTAAATCGCATTTTCTCGGCGAGCTGAGCACTTTTTCTGAATTGTGCCGCTCCCGTCACTCTGGTTAGGTTGGCATCGAAAAAAACGCTCTCGGGTGCTTTAGAGTGCCGAGTTATTCACTGCGCATGAAGAAATGACCACCCTCCAACGTTTGGTTTATGTTTTATAAGCATTTTTAATTTTGTTGCTTAAATCGCATTTTCTCGGCGAGCTGAGCACTTTTTCTGAATTGTGCCGCTCCCGTCACTCTGGTTAGGTTGGCATCGAAAAAAACGCTCTCGGGTGCTTTAGAGTGCCGAGTTTATCACTGCGCATGAAGAAATGACCACCTCCAACGTTTGGTTTATGTTTTATAAGCATTTTTAATTTTATTGCTTAAATCGCATTTTCTCGGCGAGCTGAGCGCTTTTTCTGAATTGTGCCGCTCCCGTCACTCTGGTTAGGTTGGCATCGAAAAAAACGCTCTCGGGTGCTTTAGAGTGCCGAGTTTATCACTGCGCATGAAGAAATGACCACCTCCAACGTTTGGTTTACGTTTTATAAGCATTTTTAATTTTATTGCTTGAATCGCATTTTCTCGGCGAGCTGAGCGCTTTTTCTGAATTGTGCCGCTCCCGTAACTCTGGTTAGGTTGGCATCGAAAAAAACGCTCTCGGGTGCTTTAGAGTGCCGAGTTTATCACTGCGCATGAAGAAATGACCACTTCCAACGTTTGGTTTATGTTTTATAAGCATTTTTAATTTTATTGCTTAAATCGCATTTTCTCGGCGAGCTGAGCACTTTTTCTGAATTGTGCCGCTCCCGTCACTCTGGTTAGGTTGGCATCGAAAAAAACGCTCTCGGGTGCTCTAGAGTGCCGAGTTTATTACTGCGCATTAAGAAATGACCACCTCCAACGTTTGGTTTATGTTTTATAAGCATTTTTAATTTTATTGCTTAAATCGCATTTTCTCGGCGAGCTGAGCACTTTTTCTGAATTGTGCCGCTCCCGTCACTCTGGTTAGGTTGGCATCGAAAAAAACGCTCTCGGGTGCTTTAGAGTGCCGAGTTTATTACTGCGCATTAAGAAATGACCACCTCCAACGTTTGGTTTATGTTTTATAAGCATTTTTAATTTTATTGCTTAAATCGCATTTTCTCGGCGAGCTGAGCACTTTTTCTGAATTGTGCCGCTCCGGGTCACTCTGGTTAGGTTGGCATCGAAAAAAACGCTCTCGGGTGCTTTAGAGTGCCGAGTTATTCACTGCGCATGAAGAAATGACCACCTCCAACGTTTGGTTTATGTTTTATAAGCATTTTTAATTTTATTGCTTAAATCGCATTTTCTCGGCGAGCTGAGCACTTTTTCTGAATTGTGCCGCTCCCGTCACTCTGGTTAGGTTGGCATCGAAAAAAACGCTCTCGGGTGCTTTAGAGTGCCGAGTTTATTACTGCGCATTAAGAAATGACCACCTCCAACGTTTGGTTTATGTTTTATAAGCATTTTTAATTTTATTGCTTAAATCGCATTTTCTCGGCGAGCTGAGCACTTTTTCTGAATTGTGCCGCTCCCGTCACTCTGGTTAGGTTGGCATCGAAAAAAACGCTCTCGGGTGCTTTAGAGTGCCGAGTTTATTACTGCGCATTAAGAAATGACCACCTCCAACGTTTGGTTTATGTTTTATAAGCATTTTTAATTTTATTGCTTAAATCGCATTTTCTCGGCGAGCTGAGCACTTTTTCTGAATTGTGCCGCTCCCGTCACTCTGGTTAGGTTGGCATCGAAAAAAACGCTCTCGGGTGCTTTAGAGTGCCGAGTTATTCACTGCGCATGAAGAAATGACCACCTCCAACGTTTGGTTTATGTTTAATAAGCATTTTTAATTTTATTGCTTAAATCGCATTTTCTCGGCGAGCTGAGCACTTTTTCTGAATTGTGCCGCTCCCGTCACTCTGGTTAGGTTGGCATCGAAAAAAACGCTCTCGGGTGCTTTAGAGTGCCGAGTTTATTACTGCGCATTAAGAAATGACCACCTCCAACGTTTGGTTTATGTTTTATAAGCATTTTTAATTTTATTGCTTAAATCGCATTTTCTCGGCGAGCTGAGCACTTTTTCTGAATTGTGCCGCTCCCGTCACTCTGGTTAGGTTGGCATCGAAAAAAACGCTCTCGGGTGCTTTAGAGTGCCGAGTTTATCACTGCGCATGAAGAAATGACCACCTCCAACGTTTGGTTTATGTTTAATAAGCATTTTTAATTGTATTGCTTAAATCGCATTTTCTCGGCGAGCTGAGCACTTTTTCTGAATTGTGCCGCTCCCGTCACTCTGGTTAGGTTGGCATCGAAAAAAACGCTCTCGGGTGCTTTAGAGTGCCGACTTTATCACTGCGCATGAAGAAATGACCACCTCCAACGTTTGGTTTATGTTTTATAAGCATTTTTAATTTTATTGCTTAAATCGCATTTTCTCGGCGAGCTGAGCACTTTTTCTGAATTGTGCCGCTCCCGTCACTCTGGTTAGGTTGGCATCGAAAAAAACGCTCTCGGGTGCTTTAGAGTGCCGAGTTTATTACTGCGCATTAAGAAATGACCACCTCCAACGTTTGGTTTATGTTTTATAAGCATTTTTAATTTTATTGCTTAAATCGCATTTTCTCGGCGAGCTGAGCACTTTTTCTGAATTGTGCCGCTCCCGTCACTCTGGTTAGGTTGGCATCGAAAAAAACGCTCTCGGGTGCTTTAGAGTGCCGAGTTATTCACTGCGCATGAAGAAATGACCACCTCCAACGTTTGGTTTATGTTTAATAAGCATTTTTAATTTTATTGCTTGAATCGCATTTTCTCGGCGAGCTGAGCACTTTTTCTGAATTGTGCCGCTCCCGTCACTCTGGTTAGGTTGGCATCGAAAAAAACGCTCTCGGGTGCTTTAGAGTGCCGAGTTTATCACTGCGCATGAAGAAATGACCACCTCCAACGTTTGGTTTATGTTTTATAAGCATTTTTAATTTTATTGCTTAAATCGCATTTTCTCGGCGAGCTGAGCACTTTTTCTGAATTGTGCCGCTCCCGTCACTCTGGTTAGGTTGGCATCGAAAAAAACGCTCTCGGGTGCTTTAGAGTGCCGAGTTTATCACTGCGCATGAAGAAATGACCACCTCCAACGTTTGGTTTATGTTTAATAAGCATTTTTAATTTTATTGCTTAAATCGCATTTTCTCGGCGAGCTGAGCACTTTTTCTGAATTGTGCCGCTCCCGTCACTCTGGTTAGGTTGGCATCGAAAAAAACGCTCTCGGGTGCTTTAGAGTGCCGACTTTATCACTGCGCATGAAGAAATGACCACCTCCAACGTTTGGTTTATGTTTTATAAGCATTTTTAATTTTATTGCTTAAATCGCATTTTCTCGGCGAGCTGAGCACTTTTTCTGAATTGTGCCGCTCCCGTCACTCTGGTTAGGTTGGCATCGAAAAAAACGCTCACGGGTGCTTTAGAGTGCCGAGTTTATTACTGCGCATTAAGAAATGACCACCTCCAACGTTTGGTTTATGTTTTATAAGCATTTTTAATTTTATTGCTTAAATCGCATTTTCTCGGCGAGCTGAGCACTTTTTCTGAATTGTGCCGCTCCCGTCACTCTGGTTAGGTTGGCATCGAAAAAAACGCTCTCGGGTGCTTTAGAGTGCCGAGTTATTCACTGCGCATGAAGAAATGACCACCCTCCAACGTTTGGTTTATGTTTTATAAGCATTTTTAATTTTGTTGCTTAAATCGCATTTTCTCGGCGAGCTGAGCACTTTTTCTGAATTGTGCCGCTCCCGTCACTCTGGTTAGGTTGGCATCGAAAAAAACGCTCTCGGGTGCTTTAGAGTGCCGAGTTTATCACTGCGCATGAAGAAATGACCACCTCCAACGTTTGGTTTATGTTTTATAAGCATTTTTAATTTTATTGCTTAAATCGCATTTTCTCGGCGAGCTGAGCGCTTTTTCTGAATTGTGCCGCTCCCGTCACTCTGGTTAGGTTGGCATCGAAAAAAACGCTCTCGGGTGCTTTAGAGTGCCGAGTTTATCACTGCGCATGAAGAAATGACCACCTCCAACGTTTGGTTTACGTTTTATAAGCATTTTTAATTTTATTGCTTGAATCGCATTTTCTCGGCGAGCTGAGCGCTTTTTCTGAATTGTGCCGCTCCCGTAACTCTGGTTAGGTTGGCATCGAAAAAAACGCTCTCGGGTGCTTTAGAGTGCCGAGTTTATCACTGCGCATGAAGAAATGACCACTTCCAACGTTTGGTTTATGTTTTATAAGCATTTTTAATTTTATTGCTTAAATCGCATTTTCTCGGCGAGCTGAGCACTTTTTCTGAATTGTGCCGCTCCCGTCACTCTGGTTAGGTTGGCATCGAAAAAAACGCTCTCGGGTGCTCTAGAGTGCCGAGTTTATTACTGCGCATTAAGAAATGACCACCTCCAACGTTTGGTTTATGTTTTATAAGCATTTTTAATTTTATTGCTTAAATCGCATTTTCTCGGCGAGCTGAGCACTTTTTCTGAATTGTGCCGCTCCCGTCACTCTGGTTAGGTTGGCATCGAAAAAAACGCTCTCGGGTGCTTTAGAGTGCCGAGTTTATTACTGCGCATTAAGAAATGACCACCTCCAACGTTTGGTTTATGTTTTATAAGCATTTTTAATTTTATTGCTTAAATCGCATTTTCTCGGCGAGCTGAGCACTTTTTCTGAATTGTGCCGCTCCGGGTCACTCTGGTTAGGTTGGCATCGAAAAAAACGCTCTCGGGTGCTTTAGAGTGCCGAGTTATTCACTGCGCATGAAGAAATGACCACCTCCAACGTTTGGTTTATGTTTTATAAGCATTTTTAATTTTATTGCTTAAATCGCATTTTCTCGGCGAGCTGAGCACTTTTTCTGAATTGTGCCGCTCCCGTCACTCTGGTTAGGTTGGCATCGAAAAAAACGCTCTCGGGTGCTTTAGAGTGCCGAGTTTATTACTGCGCATTAAGAAATGACCACCTCCAACGTTTGGTTTATGTTTTATAAGCATTTTTAATTTTATTGCTTAAATCGCATTTTCTCGGCGAGCTGAGCGCTTTTTCTGAATTGTGCCGCTCCCGTCACTCTGGTTAGGTTGGCATCGAAAAAAACGCTCTCGGGTGCTTTAGAGTGCCGAGTTATTCACTGCGCATGAAGAAATGACCACCTCCAATGTTTGGTTTATGTTTAATAAGCATTTTTAATTTTATTGCTTAAATCGCATTTTCTCGGCGAGCTGAGCGCTTTTTCTGAATTGTGCCGCTCCCGTCACTCTGGTTAGGTTGGCATCGAAAAAAACGCTCTCGGGTGCTTTAGAGTGCCGAGTTATTCACTGCGCATGAAGAAATGACCACCTCCAACGTTTGGTTTATGTTTAATAAGCATTTTTAATTTTATTGCTTAAATCGCATTTTCTCGGCGAGCTGAGCACTTTTTCTGAATTGTGCCGCTCCCGTCACTCTGGTTAGGTTGGCATCGAAAAAAACGCTCTCGGGTGCTTTAGAGTGCCGAGTTTATTACTGCGCATTAAGAAATGACCACCTCCAACGTTTGGTTTATGTTTTATAAGCATTTTTAATTTTATTGCTTAAATCGCATTTTCTCGGCGAGCTGAGCACTTTTTCTGAATTGTGCCGCTCCCGTCACTCTGGTTAGGTTGGCATCGAAAAAAACGCTCTCGGGTGCTTTAGAGTGCCGAGTTTATTACTGCGCATTAAGAAATGACCACCTCCAACGTTTGGTTTATGTTTTATAAGCATTTTTAATTTTATTGCTTAAATCGCATTTTCTCGGCGAGCTGAGCACTTTTTCTGAATTGTGCCGCTCCCGTCACTCTGGTTAGGTTGGCATCGAAAAAAACGCTCTCGGGTGCTTTAGAGTGCCGAGTTTATTACTGCGCATTAAGAAATGACCACCTCCAACGTTTGGTTTATGTTTTATAAGCATTTTTAATTTTATTGCTTAAATCGCATTTTCTCGGCGAGCTGTGCACTTTTTCTGAATTGTGCCGCTCCCGTCACTCTGGTTAGGTTGGCATCGAAAAAAACGCTCTCGGGTGCTTTAGAGTGCCGAGTTATTCACTGCGCATGAAGAAATGACCACCTCCAACGTTTGGTTTATGTTTAATAAGCATTTTTAATTTTATTGCTTGAATCGCATTTTCTCGGCGAGCTGAGCACTTTTTCTGAATTGTGCCGCTCCCGTCACTCTGGTTAGGTTGGCATCGAAAAAAACGCTCTCGGGTGCTTTAGAGTGCCGAGTTTATCACTGCGCATGAAGAAATGACCACCTCCAACGTTTGGTTTATGTTTTATAAGCATTTTTAATTTTATTGCTTAAATCGCATTTTCTCGGCGAGCTGAGCACTTTTTCTGAATTGTGCCGCTCCCGTCACTCTGGTTAGGTTGGCATCGAAAAAAACGCTCTCGGGTGCTTTAGAGTGCCGAGTTTATCACTGCGCATGAAGAAATGACCACCTCCAACGTTTGGTTTATGTTTTATAAGCATTTTTAATTTTATTGCTTAAATCGCATTTTCTCGGCGAGCTGAGCGCTTTTTCTGAATTGTGCCGCTCCCGTCACTCTGGTTAGGTTGGCATCGAAAAAAACGCTTTCAGGTGCTTTAGAGTGCCGAGTTATTCACTGCGCATGAAGAAATGACCACCTCCAACGTTTGGTTTATGTTTAATAAGCATTTTTAATTTTATTGCTTAAATCGCATTTTCTCGGCGAGCTGAGCACTTTTTCTGAATTGTGCCGCTCCCGTCACTCTGGTTAGGTTGGCATCGAAAAAAACGCTCTCGGGTGCTTTAGAGTGCCGAGTTTATTACTGCGCATTAAGAAATGACCACCTCCAACGTTTGGTTTATGTTTTATAAGCATTTTTAATTTTATTGCTTAAATCGCATTTTCTCGGCGAGCTGAGCACTTTTTCTGAATTGTGCCGCTCCCGTCACTCTGGTTAGGTTGGCATCGAAAAAAACGCTCTCGGGTGCTTTAGAGTGCCGAGTTTATCACTGCGCATGAAGAAATGACCACCTCCAACGTTTGGTTTATGTTTAATAAGCATTTTTAATTTTATTGCTTAAATCGCATTTTCTCGGCGAGCTGAGCACTTTTTCTGAATTGTGCCGCTCCCGTCACTCTGGTTAGGTTGGCATCGAAAAAAACGCTCTCGGGTGCTTTAGAGTGCCGAGTTTATCACTGCGCATGAAGAAATGACCACCTCCAACGTTTGGTTTATGTTTTATAAGCATTTTTAATTTTATTGCTTAAATCGCATTTTCTCGGCGAGCTGAGCGCTTTTTCTGAATTGTGCCGCTCCCGTCACTCTGGTTAGGTTGGCATCGAAAAAAACGCTCTCGGGTGCTTTAGAGTGCCGAGTTTATCACTGCGCATGAAGAAATGACCACCTCCAACGTTTGGTTTACGTTTTATAAGCATTTTTAATTTTATTGCTTGAATCGCATTTTCTCGGCGAGCTGAGCGCTTTTTCTGAATTGTGCCGCTCCCGTAACTCTGGTTAGGTTGGCATCGAAAAAAACGCTCTCGGGTGCTTTAGAGTGCCGAGTTTATCACTGCGCATGAAGAAATGACCACTTCCAACGTTTGGTTTATGTTTTATAAGCATTTTTAATTTTATTGCTTAAATCGCATTTTCTCGGCGAGCTGAGCACTTTTTCTGAATTGTGCCGCTCCCGTCACTCTGGTTAGGTTGGCATCGAAAAAAACGCTCTCGGGTGCTCTAGAGTGCCGAGTTTATTACTGCGCATTAAGAAATGACCACCTCCAACGTTTGGTTTATGTTTTATAAGCATTTTTAATTTTATTGCTTAAATCGCATTTTCTCGGCGAGCTGAGCACTTTTTCTGAATTGTGCCGCTCCCGTCACTCTGGTTAGGTTGGCATCGAAAAAAACGCTCTCGGGTGCTTTAGAGTGCCGAGTTTATTACTGCGCATTAAGAAATGACCACCTCCAACGTTTGGTTTATGTTTTATAAGCATTTTTAATTTTATTGCTTAAATCGCATTTTCTCGGCGAGCTGAGCACTTTTTCTGAATTGTGCCGCTCCCGTCACTCTGGTTAGGTTGGCATCGAAAAAAACGCTCTCGGGTGCTTTAGAGTGCCGAGTTATTCACTGCGCATGAAGAAATGACCACCTCCAACGTTTGGTTTATGTTTTATAAGCATTTTTAATTTTATTGCTTAAATCGCATTTTCTCGGCGAGCTGAGCACTTTTTCTGAATTGTGCCGCTCCCGTCACTCTGGTTAGGTTGGCATCGAAAAAAACGCTCTCGGGTGCTTTAGAGTGCCGAGTTTATTACTGCGCATTAAGAAATGACCACCTCCAACGTTTGGTTTATGTTTTATAAGCATTTTTAATTTTATTGCTTAAATCGCATTTTCTCGGCGAGCTGAGCGCTTTTTCTGAATTGTGCCGCTCCCGTCACTCTGGTTAGGTTGGCATCGAAAAAAACGCTCTCGGGTGCTTTAGAGTGCCGAGTTTATCACTGCGCATGAAGAAATGACCACCTCCAACGTTTGGTTTATGTTTTATAAGCATTTTTAATTTTATTGCTTAAATCGCATTTTCTCGGCGAGCTGAGCGCTTTTTCTGAATTGTGCCGCTCCCGTAACTCTGGTTAGGTTGGCATCGAAAAAAATGCTCTCGGGTGCTTTAGAGTGCCGAGTTTATCACTGCGCATGAAGAAATGACCACTTCCAACGTTTGGTTTATGTTTTATAAGCATTTTTAATTTTATTGCTTAAATCGCATTTTCTCGGCGAGCTGAGCACTTTTTCTGAATTGTGCCGCTCCCGTCACTCTGGTTAGGTTGGCATCGAAAAAAACGCTCTCGGGTGCTCTAGAGTGCCGAGTTTATTACTGCGCATTAAGAAATGACCACCTCCAACGTTTGGTTTATGTTTTATAAGCATTTTTAATTTTATTGCTTAAATCGCATTTTCTCGGCGAGCTGAGCACTTTTTCTGAATTGTGCCGCTCCCGTCACTCTGGTTAGGTTGGCATCGAAAAAAACGCTCTCGGGTGCTTTAGAGTGCCGAGTTATTCCTGCGCATGAAGAAATGACCACCTCCAACGTTTGGTTTATGTTTTATAAGCATTTTTAATTTTGTTGCTTAAATCGCATTTTCTCGGCGAGCTGAGCACTTTTTCTGAATTGTGCCGCTCCCGTCACTCTGGTTAGGTTGGCATCGAAAAAAACGCTCTCGGGTGCTTTAGAGTGCCGAGTTTATCACTGCGCATGAAGAAATGACCACCTCCAACGTTTGGTTTATGTTTTATAAGCATTTTTAATTTTATTGCTTAAATCGCATTTTCTCGGCGAGCTGAGCGCTTTTTCTGAATTGTGCCGCTCCCGTCACTCTGGTTAGGTTGGCATCGAAAAAAACGCTCTCGGGTGCTTTAGAGTGCCGAGTTTATCACTGCGCATGAAGAAATGACCACCTCCAACGTTTGGTTTATGTTTTATAAGCATTTTTAATTTTATTGCTTAAATCGCATTTTCTCGGCGAGCTGAGCGCTTTTTCTGAATTGTGCCGCTCCCGTAACTCTGGTTAGGTTGGCATCGAAAAAAACGCTCTCGGGTGCTTTAGAGTGCCGAGTTTATCACTGCGCATGAAGAAATGACCACTTCCAACGTTTGGTTTATGTTTTATAAGCATTTTTAATTTTATTGCTTAAATCGCATTTTCTCGGCGAGCTGAGCGCTTTTTCTGAATTGTGCCGCTCCCGTAACTCTGGTTAGGTTGGCATCGAAAAAAACGCTCTCGGGTGCTTTAGAGTGCCGAGTTTATCACTGCGCATGAAGAAATGACCACTTCCAACGTTTGGTTTATGTTTTATAAGCATTTTTAATTTTATTGCTTAAATCGCATTTTCTCGGCGAGCTGAGCACTTTTTCTGAATTGTGCCGCTCCCGTCACTCTGGTTAGGTTGGCATCGAAAAAAACGCTCTCGGGTGCTTTAGAGTGCCGAGTTTATCACTGCGCATGAAGAAATGACCACCTCCAACGTTTGGTTTATGTTTTATAAGCATTTTTAATTTTATTGCTTAAATCGCATTTTCTCGGCGAGCTGAGCGCTTTTTCTGAATTGTGCCGCTCCCGTCACTCTGGTTAGGTTGGCATCGAAAAAAACGCTCTCGGGTGCTTTAGAGTGCCGAGTTTATTACTGCGCATGAAGAAATGACCACCTCCAACGTTTGGTTTATGTTTAATAAGCATTTTTAATTTTATTGCTTAAATCGCATTTTCTCGGCGAGCTGAGCGCTTTTTCTGAATTGTGCCGCTCCCGTCACTCTGGTTAGGTTGGCATCGAAAAAAACGCTCTCGGGTGCTTTAGAGTGCCGAGTTTATTACTGCGCATTAAGAAATGACCACCTCCAACGTTTGGTTTATGTTTTATAAGCATTTTTAATTTTATTGCTTAAATCGCATTTTCTCGGCGAGCTGAGCACTTTTTCTGAATTGTGCCGCTCCCGTCACTCTGGTTAGGTTGGCATCGAAAAAAACGCTCTCGGGTGCTTTAGAGTGCCGAGTTTATTACTGCGCATTAAGAAATGACCACCTCCAACGTTTGGTTTATGTTTTATAAGCATTTTTAATTTTATTGCTTAAATCGCATTTTGTCGGCGAGCTGAGCGCTTTTTCTGAATTGTGCCGCTCCCGTCACTCTGGTTAGGTTGGCATCGAAAAAAACGCTCTCGGGTGCTTTAGAGTGCCGAGTTATTCACTGCGCATGAAGAAATGACCACCTCCAACGTTTGGTTTATGTTTAATAAGCATTTTTAATTTTATTGCTTGAATCGCATTTTCTCGGCGAGCTGAGCACTTTTTCTGAATTGTGCCGCTCCCGTCACTCTGGTTAGGTTGGCATCGAAAAAAACGCTCTCGGGTGCTTTAGAGTGCCGAGTTTATCACTGCGCATGAAGAAATGACCACCTCCAACGTTTGGTTTATGTTTTATAAGCATTTTTAATTTTATTGCTTAAATCGCATTTTCTCGGCGAGCTGAGCACTTTTTCTGAATTGTGCCGCTCCCGTCACTCTGGTTAGGTTGGCATCGAAAAAAACGCTCTCGGGTGCTTTAGAGTGCCGAGTTTATCACTGCGCATGAAGAAATGACCACCTCCAACGTTTGGTTTATGTTTTATAAGCATTTTTAATTTTATTGCTTAAATCGCATTTTCTCGGCGAGCTGAGCGCTTTTTCTGAATTGTGCCGCTCCCGTCACTCTGGTTAGGTTGGCATCGAAAAAAACGCTTTCAGGTGCTTTAGAGTGCCGAGTTATTCACTGCGCATGAAGAAATGACCACCTCCAACGTTTGGTTTATGTTTAATAAGCATTTTTAATTTTATTGCTTAAATCGCATTTTCTCGGCGAGCTGAGCACTTTTTCTGAATTGTGCCGCTCCCGTCACTCTGGTTAGGTTGGCATCGAAAAAAACGCTCTCGGGTGCTTTAGAGTGCCGAGTTTATTACTGCGCATTAAGAAATGACCACCTCCAACGTTTGGTTTATGTTTTATAAGCATTTTTAATTTTATTGCTTAAATCGCATTTTCTCGGCGAGCTGAGCACTTTTTCTGAATTGTGCCGCTCCCGTCACTCTGGTTAGGTTGGCATCGAAAAAAACGCTCTCGGGTGCTTTAGAGTGCCGAGTTTATCACTGCGCATGAAGAAATGACCACCTCCAACGTTTGGTTTATGTTTAATAAGCATTTTTAATTTTATTGCTTAAATCGCATTTTCTCGGCGAGCTGAGCACTTTTTCTGAATTGTGCCGCTCCCGTCACTCTGGTTAGGTTGGCATCGAAAAAAACGCTCTCGGGTGCTTTAGAGTGCCGACTTTATCACTGCGCATGAAGAAATGACCACCTCCAACGTTTGGTTTATGTTTTATAAGCATTTTTAATTTTATTGCTTAAATCGCATTTTCTCGGCGAGCTGAGCACTTTTTCTGAATTGTGCCGCTCCCGTCACTCTGGTTAGGTTGGCATCGAAAAAAACGCTCACGGGTGCTTTAGAGTGCCGAGTTTATTACTGCGCATTAAGAAATGACCACCTCCAACGTTTGGTTTATGTTTTATAAGCATTTTTAATTTTATTGCTTAAATCGCATTTTCTCGGCGAGCTGAGCACTTTTTCTGAATTGTGCCGCTCCCGTCACTCTGGTTAGGTTGGCATCGAAAAAAACGCTCTCGGGTGCTTTAGAGTGCCGAGTTATTCACTGCGCATGAAGAAATGACCACCCTCCAACGTTTGGTTTATGTTTTATAAGCATTTTTAATTTTGTTGCTTAAATCGCATTTTCTCGGCGAGCTGAGCACTTTTTCTGAATTGTGCCGCTCCCGTCACTCTGGTTAGGTTGGCATCGAAAAAAACGCTCTCGGGTGCTTTAGAGTGCCGAGTTTATCACTGCGCATGAAGAAATGACCACCTCCAACGTTTGGTTTATGTTTTATAAGCATTTTTAATTTTATTGCTTAAATCGCATTTTCTCGGCAAGCTGAGCGCTTTTTCTGAATTGTGCCGCTCCCGTCACTCTGGTTAGGTTGGCATCGAAAAAAACGCTCTCGGGTGCTTTAGAGTGCCGAGTTTATCACTGCGCATGAAGAAATGACCACCTCCAACGTTTGGTTTACGTTTTATAAGCATTTTTAATTTTATTGCTTGAATCGCATTTTCTCGGCGAGCTGAGCGCTTTTTCTGAATTGTGCCGCTCCCGTAACTCTGGTTAGGTTGGCATCGAAAAAAACGCTCTCGGGTGCTTTAGAGTGCCGAGTTTATCACTGCGCATGAAGAAATGACCACTTCCAACGTTTGGTTTATGTTTTATAAGCATTTTTAATTTTATTGCTTAAATCGCATTTTCTCGGCGAGCTGAGCACTTTTTCTGAATTGTGCCGCTCCCGTCACTCTGGTTAGGTTGGCATCGAAAAAAACGCTCTCGGGTGCTCTAGAGTGCCGAGTTTATTACTGCGCATTAAGAAATGACCACCTCCAACGTTTGGTTTATGTTTTATAAGCATTTTTAATTTTATTGCTTAAATCGCATTTTCTCGGCGAGCTGAGCACTTTTTCTGAATTGTGCCGCTCCCGTCACTCTGGTTAGGTTGGCATCGAAAAAAACGCTCTCGGGTGCTTTAGAGTGCCGAGTTTATTACTGCGCATTAAGAAATGACCACCTCCAACGTTTGGTTTATGTTTTATAAGCATATTTAATTTTATTGCTTAAATCGCATTTTCTCGGCGAGCTGAGCACTTTTTCTGAATTGTCACTCTGGTTAGGTTGGCATCGAAAAAAACGCTCTCGGGTGCTTTAGAGTGCCGAGTTATTCACTGCGCATGAAGAAATGACCACCTCCAACGTTTGGTTTATGTTTTATAAGCATTTTTAATTTTATTGCTTAAATCGCATTTTCTCGGCGAGCTGAGCACTTTTTCTGAATTGTGCCGCTCCCGTCACTCTGGTTAGGTTGGCATCGAAAAAAACGCTCTCGGGTGCTTTAGAGTGCCGAGTTTATCACTGCGCATGAAGAAATGACCACCTCCAACGTTTGGTTTATGTTTTATAAGCATTTTTAATTTTATTGCTTAAATCGCATTTTCTCGGCGAGCTGAGCGCTTTTTCTGAATTGTGCCGCTCCCGTCACTCTGGTTAGGTTGGCATCGAAAAAAACGCTCTCGGGTGCTTTAGAGTGCCGAGTTATTCACTGCGCATGAAGAAATGACCACCTCCAATGTTTGGTTTATGTTTAATAAGCATTTTTAATTTTATTGCTTAAATCGCATTTTCTCGGCGAGCTGAGCGCTTTTTCTGAATTGTGCCGCTCCCGTCACTCTGGTTAGGTTGGCATCGAAAAAAACGCTCTCGGGTGCTTTAGAGTGCCGAGTTATTCACTGCGCATGAAGAAATGACCACCTCCAACGTTTGGTTTATGTTTAATAAGCATTTTTAATTTTATTGCTTAAATCGCATTTTCTCGGCGAGCTGAGCACTTTTTCTGAATTGTGCCGCTCCCGTCACTCTGGTTAGGTTGGCATCGAAAAAAACGCTCTCGGGTGCTTTAGAGTGCCGAGTTTATTACTGCGCATTAAGAAATGACCACCTCCAACGTTTGGTTTATGTTTTATAAGCATTTTTAATTTTATTGCTTAAATCGCATTTTCTCGGCGAGCTGAGCACTTTTTCTGAATTGTGCCGCTCCCGTCACTCTGGTTAGGTTGGCATCGAAAAAAACGCTCTCGGGTGCTTTAGAGTGCCGAGTTTATTACTGCGCATTAAGAAATGACCACCTCCAACGTTTGGTTTATGTTTTATAAGCATTTTTAATTTTATTGCTTAAATCGCATTTTCTCGGCGAGCTGAGCACTTTTTCTGAATTGTGCCGCTCCCGTCACTCTGGTTAGGTTGGCATCGAAAAAAACGCTCTCGGGTGCTTTAGAGTGCCGAGTTTATTACTGCGCATTAAGAAATGACCACCTCCAACGTTTGGTTTATGTTTTATAAGCATTTTTAATTTTATTGCTTAAATCGCATTTTCTCGGCGAGCTGAGCACTTTTTCTGAATTGTGCCGCTCCCGTCACTCTGGTTAGGTTGGCATCGAAAAAAACGCTCTCGGGTGCTTTAGAGTGCCGAGTTATTCACTGCGCATTAAGAAATGACCACCTCCAACGTTTGGTTTATGTTTAATAAGCATTTTTAATTTTATTGCTTGAATCGCATTTTCTCGGCGAGCTGAGCACTTTTTCTGAATTGTGCCGCTCCCGTCACTCTGGTTAGGTTGGCATCGAAAAAAACGCTCTCGGGAACTTTAGAGTGCCGAGTTTATCACTGCGCATGAAGAAATGACCACCTCCAACGTTTGGTTTATGTTTTATAAGCATTTTTAATTTTATTGCTTAAATCGCATTTTCTCGGCGAGCTGAGCACTTTTTCTGAATTGTGCCGCTCCCGTCACTCTGGTTAGGTTGGCATCGAAAAAAACGCTCTCGGGTGCTTTAGAGTGCCGAGTTTATCACTGCGCATGAAGAAATGACCACCTCCAACGTTTGGTTTATGTTTTATAAGCATTTTTAATTTTATTGCTTAAATCGCATTTTCTCGGCGAGCTGAGCGCTTTTTCTGAATTGTGCCGCTCCCGTCACTCTGGTTAGGTTGGCATCGAAAAAAACGCTTTCAGGTGCTTTAGAGTGCCGAGTTATTCACTGCGCATGAAGAAATGACCACCTCCAACGTTTGGTTTATGTTTAATAAGCATTTTTAATTTTATTGCTTAAATCGCATTTTCTCGGCGAGCTGAGCACTTTTTCTGAATTGTGCCGCTCCCGTCACTCTGGTTAGGTTGGCATCGAAAAAAACGCTCTCGGGTGCTTTAGAGTGCCGAGTTTATTACTGCGCATTAAGAAATGACCACCTCCAACGTTTGGTTTATGTTTTATAAGCATTTTTAATTTTATTGCTTAAATCGCATTTTCTCGGCGAGCTGAGCACTTTTTCTGAATTGTGCCGCTCCCGTCACTCTGGTTAGGTTGGCATCGAAAAAAACGCTCTCGGGTGCTTTAGAGTGCCGAGTTTATCACTGCGCATGAAGAAATGACCACCTCCAACGTTTGGTTTATGTTTAATAAGCATTTTTAATTTTATTGCTTAAATCGCATTTTCTCGGCGAGCTGAGCACTTTTTCTGAATTGTGCCGCTCCCGTCACTCTGGTTAGGTTGGCATCGAAAAAAACGCTCTCGGGTGCTTTAGAGTGCCGACTTTATCACTGCGCATGAAGAAATGACCACCTCCAACGTTTGGTTTATGTTTTATAAGCATTTTTAATTTTATTGCTTAAATCGCATTTTCTCGGCGAGCTGAGCACTTTTTCTGAATTGTGCCGCTCCCGTCACTCTGGTTAGGTTGGCATCGAAAAAAACGCTCACGGGTGCTTTAGAGTGCCGAGTTTATTACTGCGCATTAAGAAATGACCACCTCCAACGTTTGGTTTATGTTTTATAAGCATTTTTAATTTTATTGCTTAAATCGCATTTTCTCGGCGAGCTGAGCACTTTTTCTGAATTGTGCCGCTCCCGTCACTCTGGTTAGGTTGGCATCGAAAAAAACGCTCTCGGGTGCTTTAGAGTGCCGAGTTATTCACTGCGCATGAAGAAATGACCACCTCCAACGTTTGGTTTATGTTTTATAAGCATTTTTAATTTTGTTGCTTAAATCGCATTTTCTCGGCGAGCTGAGCACTTTTTCTGAATTGTGCCGCTCCCGTCACTCTGGTTAGGTTGGCATCGAAAAAAACGCTCTCGGGTGCTTTAGAGTGCCGAGTTTATCACTGCGCATGAAGAAATGACCACCTCCAACGTTTGGTTTATGTTTTATAAGCATTTTTAATTTTATTGCTTAAATCGCATTTTCTCGGCGAGCTGAGCGCTTTTTCTGAATTGTGCCGCTCCCGTCACTCTGGTTAGGTTGGCATCGAAAAAAACGCTCTCGGGTGCTTTAGAGTGCCGAGTTTATCATTGCGCATGAAGAAATGACCACCTCCAACGTTTGGTTTACGTTTTATAAGCATTTTTAATTTTATTGCTTGAATCGCATTTTCTCGGCGAGCTGAGCGCTTTTTCTGAATTGTGCCGCTCCCGTAACTCTGGTTAGGTTGGCATCGAAAAAAACGCTCTCGGGTGCTTTAGAGTGCCGAGTTTATCACTGCGCATGAAGAAATGACCACTTCCAACGTTTGGTTTATGTTTTATAAGCATTTTTAATTTTATTGCTTAAATCGCATTTTCTCGGCGAGCTGAGCACTTTTTCTGAATTGTGCCGCTCCCGTCACTCTGGTTAGGTTGGCATCGAAAAAAACGCTCTCGGGTGCTCTAGAGTGCCGAGTTTATTACTGCGCATTAAGAAATGACCACCTCCAACGTTTGGTTTATGTTTTATAAGCATTTTTAATTTTATTGCTTAAATCGCATTTTCTCGGCGAGCTGAGCACTTTTTCTGAATTGTGCCGCTCCCGTCACTCTGGTTAGGTTGGCATCGAAAAAAACGCTCTCGGGTGCTTTAGAGTGCCGAGTTTATTACTGCGCATTAAGAAATGACCACCTCCAACGTTTGGTTTATGTTTTATAAGCATTTTTAATTTTATTGCTTAAATCGCATTTTCTCGGCGAGCTGAGCACTTTTTCTGAATTGTGCCGCTCCCGTCACTCTGGTTAGGTTGGCATCGAAAAAAACGCTCTCGGGTGCTTTAGAGTGCCGAGTTATTCACTGCGCATGAAGAAATGACCACCTCCAACGTTTGGTTTATGTTTTATAAGCATTTTTAATTTTATTGCTTAAATCGCATTTTCTCGGCGAGCTGAGCACTTTTTCTGAATTGTGCCGCTCCCGTCACTCTGGTTAGGTTGGCATCGAAAAAAACGCTCTCGGGTGCTTTAGAGTGCCGAGTTTATTACTGCGCATTAAGAAATGACCACCTCCAACGTTTGGTTTATGTTTTATAAGCATTTTTAATTTTATTGCTTAAATCGCATTTTCTCGGCGAGCTGAGCGCTTTTTCTGAATTGTGCCGCTCCCGTCACTCTGGTTAGGTTGGCATCGAAAAAAACGCTCTCGGGTGCTTTAGAGTGCCGAGTTTATCACTGCGCATGAAGAAATGACCACCTCCAACGTTTGGTTTATGTTTTATAAGCATTTTTAATTTTATTGCTTAAATCGCATTTTCTCGGCGAGCTGAGCGCTTTTTCTGAATTGTGCCGCTCCCGTAACTCTGGTTAGGTTGGCATCGAAAAAAACGCTCTCGGGTGCTTTAGAGTGCCGAGTTTATCACTGCGCATGAAGAAATGACCACTTCCAACGTTTGGTTTATGTTTTATAAGCATTTTTAATTTTATTGCTTAAATCGCATTTTCTCGGCGAGCTGAGCACTTTTTCTGAATTGTGCCGCTCCCGTCACTCTGGTTAGGTTGGCATCGAAAAAAACGCTCTCGGGTGCTCTAGAGTGCCGAGTTTATTACTGCGCATTAAGAAATGACCACCTCCAACGTTTGGTTTATGTTTTATAAGCATTTTTAATTTTATTGCTTAAATCGCATTTTCTCGGCGAGCTGAGCACTTTTTCTGAATTGTGCCGCTCCCGTCACTCTGGTTAGGTTGGCATCGAAAAAAACGCTCTCGGGTGCTTTAGAGTGCCGAGTTATTCACTGCGCATGAAGAAATGACCACCTCCAACGTTTGGTTTATGTTTTATAAGCATTTTTAATTTTGTTGCTTAAATCGCATTTTCTCGGCGAGCTGAGCACTTTTTCTGAATTGTGCCGCTCCCGTCACTCTGGTTAGGTTGGCATCGAAAAAAACGCTCTCGGGTGCTTTAGAGTGCCGAGTTTATCACTGCGCATGAAGAAATGACCACCTCCAACGTTTGGTTTATGTTTTATAAGCATTTTTAATTTTATTGCTTAAATCGCATTTTCTCGGCGAGCTGAGCGCTTTTTCTGAATTGTGCCGCTCCCGTCACTCTGGTTAGGTTGGCATCGAAAAAAACGCTCTCGGGTGCTTTAGAGTGCCGAGTTTATCACTGCGCATGAAGAAATGACCACCTCCAACGTTTGGTTTATGTTTTATAAGCATTTTTAATTTTATTGCTTAAATCGCATTTTCTCGGCGAGCTGAGCGCTTTTTCTGAATTGTGCCGCTCCCGTAACTCTGGTTAGGTTGGCATCGAAAAAAACGCTCTCGGGTGCTTTAGAGTGCCGAGTTTATTACTGCGCATTAGGAAATGACCACCTCCAACGTTTGGTTTATGTTTTATAAGCATTTTTAATTTTATTGCTTAAATCGCATTTTCTCGGCGAGCTGAGCGCTTTTTCTGAATCGTGCCGCTCCCGTCACTCTGGTTAGGTTGGCATCGAAAAAAACGCTCTCGGGTGCTTTAGAGTGCCGAGTTTATTACTGCGCATTAAGAAATGACCACCTCCAACGTTTGGTTTATGTTTTATAAGCATTTTTAATTTTATTGCTTAAATCGCATTTTCTCGGCGAGCTGAGCACTTTTTCTGAATTGTGCCGCTCCCGTCACTCTCGTTAGGTTGGCATCGAAAAAAACGCTCTCGGGTGCTTTAGAGTGCCGAGTTTATTACTGCGCATTAAGAAATGACCACCTCCAACGTTTGGTTTATGTTTTATAAGCATTTTTAATTTTATTGCTTAAATCGCATTTTCTCGGCGAGCTGAGCACTTTTTCTGAATTGTGCCGCTCCCGTCACTCTGGTTAGGTTGGCATCGAAAAAAACGCTCTCGGGTGCTTTAGAGTGCCGAGTTTATTACTGCGCATTAAGAAATGACCACCTCCAACGTTTGGTTTATGTTTTATAAGCATTTTTAATTTTATTGCTTAAATCGCATTTTCTCGGCGAGCTGAGCACTTTTTCTGAATTGTGCCGCTCCCGTCACTCTGGTTAGGTTGGCATCGAAAAAAACGCTCTCGGGTGCTTTAGAGTGCCGAGTTTATCACTGCGCATGAAGAAATGACCACTTCCAACGTTTGGTTTATGTTTTATAAGCATTTTTAATTTTATTGCTTAAATCGCATTTTCTCGGCGAGCTGAGCACTTTTTCTGAATTGTGCCGCTCCCGTCACTCTGGTTAGGTTGGCATCGAAAAAAACGCTCTCGGGTGCTCTAGAGTGCCGAGTTTATTACTGCGCATTAAGAAATGACCACCTCCAACGTTTGGTTTATGTTTTATAAGCATTTTTAATTTTATTGCTTAAATCGCATTTTCTCGGCGAGCTGAGCACTTTTTCTGAATTGTGCCGCTCCCGTCACTCTGGTTAGGTTGGCATCGAAAAAAACGCTCTCGGGTGCTTTAGAGTGCCGAGTTATTCACTGCGCATGAAGAAATGACCACCTCCAACGTTTGGTTTATGTTTTATAAGCATTTTTAATTTTATTGCTTAAATCGCATTTTCTCGGCGAGCTGAGCACTTTTTCTGAATTGTGCCGCTCCCGTCACTCTGGTTAGGTTGGCATCGAAAAAAACGCTCTCGGGTGCTTTAGAGTGCCGAGTTTATCACTGCGCATGAAGAAATGACCACCTCCAACGTTTGGTTTATGTTTTATAAGCATTTTTAATTTTATTGCTTAAATCGCATTTTCTCGGCGAGCTGAGCGCTTTTTCTGAATTGTGCGGCTCCCGTCACTCTGGTTAGGTTGGCATCGAAAAAAACGCTCTCGGGTGCTTTAGAGTGCCGAGTTATACACTGCGCATGAAGAAATGACCACCTCCAACGTTTGGTTTATGTTTAATAAGCATTTTTAATTTTATTGCTTAAATCGCATTTTCTCGGCGAGCTGAGCGCTTTTTCTGAATTGTGCCGCTCCCGTAACTCTGGTTAGGTTGGCATCGAAAAAAACGCTCTCGGGTGCTTTAGAGTGCCGAGTTTATCACTGCGCATGAAGAAATGACCACTTCCAACGTTTGGTTTATGTTTTATAAGCATTTTTAATTTTATTGCTTAAATCGCATTTTCTCGGCGAGCTGAGCGCTTTTTCTGAATTGTGCCGCTCCCGTAACTCTGGTTAGGTTGGCATCGAAAAAAACGCTCTCGGGTGCTTTAGAGTGCCGAGTTTATCACTGCGCATGAAGAAATGACCACTTCCAACGTTTGGTTTATGTTTTATAAGCATTTTTAATTTTATTGCTTAAATCGCATTTTCTCGGCGAGCTGAGCACTTTTTCTGAATTGTGCCGCTCCCGTCACTCTGGTTAGGTTGGCATCGAAAAAAACGCTCTCGGGTGCTCTAGAGTGCCGAGTTTATTACTGCGCATTAAGAAATGACCACCTCCAACGTTTGGTTTATGTTTTATAAGCATTTTTAATTTTATTGCTTAAATCGCATTTTCTCGGCGAGCTGAGCACTTTTTCTGAATTTTGCCGCTCCCGTCACTCTGGTTAGGTTGGCATCGAAAAAAACGCTCTCGGGTGCTTTAGAGTGCCGAGTTATTCACTGCGCATGAAGAAATGACCACCTCCAACGTTTGGTTTATGTTTTATAAGCATTTTAAATTTTATTGCTTAAATCGCATTTTCTCGGCGAGCTGAGCACTTTTTCTGAATTGTGCCGCTCCCGTCACTCTGGTTAGGTTGGCATCGAAAAAAACGCTCTCGGGTGCTTTAGAGTGCCGAGTTTATCACTGCGCATGAAGAAATGACCACCTCCAACGTTTGGTTTATGTTTTATAAGCATTTTTAATTTTATTGCTTAAATCGCATTTTCTCGGCGAGCTGAGCGCTTTTTCTGAATTGTGCCGCTCCCGTCACTCTGGTTAGGTTGGCATCGAAAAAAACGCTCTCGGGTGCTTTAGAGTGCCGAGTTTATTACTGCGCATGAAGAAATGACCACCTCCAACGTTTGGTTTATGTTTAATAAGCATTTTTAATTTTATTGCTTAAATCGCATTTTCTCGGCGAGCTGAGCGCTTTTTCTGAATTGTGCCGCTCCCGTCACTCTGGTTAGGTTGGCATCGAAAAAAACGCTCTCGGGTGCTTTAGAGTGCCGAGTTTATTACTGCGCATTAAGAAATGACCACCTCCAACGTTTGGTTTATGTTTTATAAGCATTTTTAATTTTATTGCTTAAATCGCATTTTCTCGGCGAGCTGAGCACTTTTTCTGAATTGTGCCGCTCCCGTCACTCTGGTTAGGTTGGCATCGAAAAAAACGCTCTCGGGTGCTTTAGAGTGCCGAGTTATTCACTGCGCATGGAGAAATGACCACCTCCAACGTTTGGTTTATGTTTTATAAGCATTTTTAATTTTATTGCTTAAATCGCATTTTCTCGGCGAGCTGAGCACTTTTTCTGAATTGTGCCGCTCCCGTCACTCTGGTTAGGTTGGCATCGAAAAAAACGCTCTCGGGTGCTTTAGAATGCCGAGTTTATCACTGCGCATGAAGAAATGACCACCTCCAACGTTTGGTTTATGTTTTATAAGCATTTTTAATTTTATTGCTTAAATCGCATTTTCTCGGCGAGCTGAGCGCTTTTTCTGAATTGTGCCGCTCCCGTCACTCTGGTTAGGTTGGCATCGAAAAAAACGCTCTCGGGTGCTTTAGAGTGCCGAGTTTATCACTGTGCATGAAGAAATGACCACTTCCAACGTTTGGTTTATGTTTTATAAGCATTTTTAATTTTATTGCTTAAATCGCATTTTCTCGGCGAGCTGAGCACTTTTTCTGAATTGTGCCGCTCCCGTCACTCTGGTTAGGTTGGCATCGAAAAAAACGCTCTCGGGTGCTCTAGAGTGCCGAGTTTATTACTGCGCATTAAGAAATGACCACCTCCAACGTTTGGTTTATGTTTTATAAGCATTTTTAATTTTATTGCTTAAATCGCATTTTCTCGGCGAGCTGAGCACTTTTTCTGAATTTTGCCGCTCCCGTCACTCTGGTTAGGTTGGCATCGAAAAAAACGCTCTCGGGTGCTTTAGAGTGCCGAGTTATTCACTGCGCATGAAGAAATGACCACCTCCAACGTTTGGTTTATGTTTTATAAGCATTTTAAATTTTATTGCTTAAATCGCATTTTCTCGGCGAGCTGAGCACTTTTTCTGAATTGTGCCGCTCCCGTCACTCTGGTTAGGTTGGCATCGAAAAAAACGCTCTCGGGTGCTTTAGAGTGCCGAGTTTATCACTGCGCATGAAGAAATGACCACCTCCAACGTTTGGTTTATGTTTTATAAGCATTTTTAATTTTATTGCTTAAATCGCATTTTCTCGGCGAGCTGAGCGCTTTTTCTGAATTGTGCCGCTCCCGTCACTCTGGTTAGGTTGGCATCGAAAAAAACGCTCTCGGGTGCTTTAGAGTGCCGAGTTTATTACTGCGCATGAAGAAATGACCACCTCCAACGTTTGGTTTATGTTTAATAAGCATTTTTAATTTTATTGCTTAAATCGCATTTTCTCGGCGAGCTGAGCGCTTTTTCTGAATTGTGCCGCTCCCGTCACTCTGGTTAGGTTGGCATCGAAAAAAACGCTCTCGGGTGCTTTAGAGTGCCGAGTTTATTACTGCGCATTAAGAAATGACCACCTCCAACGTTTGGTTTATGTTTTATAAGCATTTTTAATTTTATTGCTTAAATCGCATTTTCTCGGCGAGCTGAGCACTTTTTCTGAATTGTGCCGCTCCCGTCACTCTGGTTAGGTTGGCATCGAAAAAAACGCTCTCGGGTGCTTTAGAGTGCCGAGTTATTCACTGCGCATGGAGAAATGACCACCTCCAACGTTTGGTTTATGTTTTATAAGCATTTTTAATTTTATTGCTTAAATCGCATTTTCTCGGCGAGCTGAGCACTTTTTCTGAATTGTGCCGCTCCCGTCACTCTGGTTAGGTTGGCATCGAAAAAAACGCTCTCGGGTGCTCTAGAGTGCCGAGTTTATTACTGCGCATTAAGAAATGACCACCTCCAACGTTTGGTTTATGTTTTATAAGCATTTTTAATTTTATTGCTTAAATCGCATTTTCTCGGCGAGCTGAGCACTTTTTCTGAATTGTGCCGCTCCCGTCACTCTGGTTAGGTTGGCATCGAAAAAAACGCTCTCGGGTGCTTTAGAGTGCCGAGTTTATTACTGCGCATTAAGAAATGACCACCTCCAACGTTTGGTTTATGTTTTATAAGCATATTTAATTTTATTGCTTAAATCGCATTTTCTCGGCGAGCTGAGCACTTTTTCTGAATTGTGCCGCTCCCGTCACTCTGGTTAGGTTGGCATCGAAAAAAACGCTCTCGGGTGCTTTAGAGTGCCGAGTTATTCACTGCGCATGAAGAAATGACCACCTCCAACGTTTGGTTTATGTTTTATAAGCATTTTTAATTTTATTGCTTAAATCGCATTTTCTCGGCGAGCTGAGCACTTTTTCTGAATTGTGCCGCTCCCGTCACTCTGGTTAGGTTGGCATCGAAAAAAACGCTCTCGGGTGCTTTAGAGTGCCGAGTTTATCACTGCGCATGAAGAAATGACCACCTCCAACGTTTGGTTTATGTTTTATAAGCATTTTTAA
This sequence comes from Syngnathus typhle, assembly GCF_033458585.1. Taxonomy (NCBI): domain Eukaryota; kingdom Metazoa; phylum Chordata; class Actinopteri; order Syngnathiformes; family Syngnathidae; genus Syngnathus; species Syngnathus typhle. The sequence goes on from NW_026871961.1 coordinate 325,472, forward strand.
TTTTATTGCTTAAATCGCATTTTCTCGGCGAGCTGAGCGCTTTTTCTGAATTGTGCCGCTCCCGTCACTCTGGTTAGGTTGGCATCGAAAAAAACGCTCTCGGGTGCTTTAGAGTGCCGAGTTATTCACTGCGCATGAAGAAATGACCACCTCCAATGTTTGGTTTATGTTTAATAAGCATTTTTAATTTTATTGCTTAAATCGCATTTTCTCGGCGAGCTGAGCGCTTTTTCTGAATTGTGCCGCTCCCGTCACTCTGGTTAGGTTGGCATCGAAAAAAACGCTCTCGGGTGCTTTAGAGTGCCGAGTTATTCACTGCGCATGAAGAAATGACCACCTCCAACGTTTGGTTTATGTTTAATAAGCATTTTTAATTTTATTGCTTAAATCGCATTTTCTCGGCGAGCTGAGCACTTTTTCTGAATTGTGCCGCTCCCGTCACTCTGGTTAGGTTGGCATCGAAAAAAACGCTCTCGGGTGCTTTAGAGTGCCGAGTTTATTACTGCGCATTAAGAAATGACCACCTCCAACGTTTGGTTTATGTTTTATAAGCATTTTTAATTTTATTGCTTAAATCGCATTTTCTCGGCGAGCTGAGCACTTTTTCTGAATTGTGCCGCTCCCGTCACTCTGGTTAGGTTGGCATCGAAAAAAACGCTCTCGGGTGCTTTAGAGTGCCGAGTTTATTACTGCGCATTAAGAAATGACCACCTCCAACGTTTGGTTTATGTTTTATAAGCATTTTTAATTTTATTGCTTAAATCGCATTTTCTCGGCGAGCTGAGCACTTTTTCTGAATTGTGCCGCTCCCGTCACTCTGGTTAGGTTGGCATCGAAAAAAACGCTCTCGGGTGCTTTAGAGTGCCGAGTTTATTACTGCGCATTAAGAAATGACCACCTCCAACGTTTGGTTTATGTTTTATAAGCATTTTTAATTTTATTGCTTAAATCGCATTTTCTCGGCGAGCTGAGCACTTTTTCTGAATTGTGCCGCTCCCGTCACTCTGGTTAGGTTGGCATCGAAAAAAACGCTCTCGGGTGCTTTAGAGTGCCGAGTTATTCACTGCGCATGAAGAAATGACCACCTCCAACGTTTGGTTTATGTTTAATAAGCATTTTTAATTTTATTGCTTGAATCGCATTTTCTCGGCGAGCTGAGCACTTTTTCTGAATTGTGCCGCTCCCGTCACTCTGGTTAGGTTGGCATCGAAAAAAACGCTCTCGGGAACTTTAGAGTGCCGAGTTTATCACTGCGCATGAAGAAATGACCACCTCCAACGTTTGGTTTATGTTTTATAAGCATTTTTAATTTTATTGCTTAAATCGCATTTTCTCGGCGAGCTGAGCACTTTTTCTGAATTGTGCCGCTCCCGTCACTCTGGTTAGGTTGGCATCGAAAAAAACGCTCTCGGGTGCTTTAGAGTGCCGAGTTTATCACTGCGCATGAAGAAATGACCACCTCCAACGTTTGGTTTATGTTTTATAAGCATTTTTAATTTTATTGCTTAAATCGCATTTTCTCGGCGAGCTGAGCGCTTTTTCTGAATTGTGCCGCTCCCGTCACTCTGGTTAGGTTGGCATCGAAAAAAACGCTTTCAGGTGCTTTAGAGTGCCGAGTTATTCACTGCGCATGAAGAAATGACCACCTCCAACGTTTGGTTTATGTTTAATAAGCATTTTTAATTTTATTGCTTAAATCGCATTTTCTCGGCGAGCTGAGCACTTTTTCTGAATTGTGCCGCTCCCGTCACTCTGGTTAGGTTGGCATCGAAAAAAACGCTCTCGGGTGCTTTAGAGTGCCGAGTTTATTACTGCGCATTAAGAAATGACCACCTCCAACGTTTGGTTTATGTTTTATAAGCATTTTTAATTTTATTGCTTAAATCGCATTTTCTCGGCGAGCTGAGCACTTTTTCTGAATTGTGCCGCTCCCGTCACTCTGGTTAGGTTGGCATCGAAAAAAACGCTCTCGGGTGCTTTAGAGTGCCGAGTTTATCACTGCGCATGAAGAAATGACCACCTCCAACGTTTGGTTTATGTTTAATAAGCATTTTTAATTTTATTGCTTAAATCGCATTTTCTCGGCGAGCTGAGCACTTTTTCTGAATTGTGCCGCTCCCGTCACTCTGGTTAGGTTGGCATCGAAAAAAACGCTCTCGGGTGCTTTAGAGTGCCGACTTTATCACTGCGCATGAAGAAATGACCACCTCCAACGTTTGGTTTATGTTTTATAAGCATTTTTAATTTTATTGCTTAAATCGCATTTTCTCGGCGAGCTGAGCACTTTTTCTGAACTGTGCCGCTCCCGTCACTCTGGTTAGGTTGGCATCGAAAAAAACGCTCACGGGTGCTTTAGAGTGCCGAGTTTATTACTGCGCATTAAGAAATGACCACCTCCAACGTTTGGTTTATGTTTTATAAGCATTTTTAATTTTATTGCTTAAATCGCATTTTCTCGGCGAGCTGAGCACTTTTTCTGAATTGTGCCGCTCCCGTCACTCTGGTTAGGTTGGCATCGAAAAAAACGCTCTCGGGTGCTTTAGAGTGCCGAGTTATTCACTGCGCATGAAGAAATGACCACCTCCAACGTTTGGTTTATGTTTTATAAGCATTTTTAATTTTGTTGCTTAAATCGCATTTTCTCGGCGAGCTGAGCACTTTTTCTGAATTGTGCCGCTCCCGTCACTCTGGTTAGGTTGGCATCGAAAAAAACGCTCTCGGGTGCTTTAGAGTGCCGAGTTTATCACTGCGCATGAAGAAATGACCACCTCCAACGTTTGGTTTATGTTTTATAAGCATTTTTAATTTTATTGCTTAAATCGCATTTTCTCGGCGAGCTGAGCGCTTTTTCTGAATTGTGCCGCTCCCGTCACTCTGGTTAGGTTGGCATCGAAAAAAACGCTCTCGGGTGCTTTAGAGTGCCGAGTTTATCACTGCGCATGAAGAAATGACCACCTCCAACGTTTGGTTTACGTTTTATAAGCATTTTTAATTTTATTGCTTGAATCGCATTTTCTCGGCGAGCTGAGCGCTTTTTCTGAATTGTGCCGCTCCCGTAACTCTGGTTAGGTTGGCATCGAAAAAAACGCTCTCGGGTGCTTTAGAGTGCCGAGTTTATCACTGCGCATGAAGAAATGACCACTTCCAACGTTTGGTTTATGTTTTATAAGCATTTTTAATTTTATTGCTTAAATCGCATTTTCTCGGCGAGCTGAGCACTTTTTCTGAATTGTGCCGCTCCCGTCACTCTGGTTAGGTTGGCATCGAAAAAAACGCTCTCGGGTGCTCTAGAGTGCCGAGTTTATTACTGCGCATTAAGAAATGACCACCTCCAACGTTTGGTTTATGTTTTATAAGCATTTTTAATTTTATTGCTTAAATCGCATTTTCTCGGCGAGCTGAGCACTTTTTCTGAATTGTGCCGCTCCCGTCACTCTGGTTAGGTTGGCATCGAAAAAAACGCTCTCGGGTGCTTTAGAGTGCCGAGTTATTCACTGCGCATGAAGAAATGACCACTTCCAACGTTTGGTTTATGTTTTATAAGCATTTTTAATTTTATTGCTTAAATCGCATTTTCTCGGCGAGCTGAGCGCTTTTTCTGAATTGTGCCGCTCCCGTAACTCTGGTTAGGTTGGCATCGAAAAAAACGCTCTCGGGTGCTTTAGAGTGCCGAGTTTATCACTGCGCATGAAGAAATGACCACTTCCAACGTTTGGTTTATGTTTTATAAGCATTTTTAATTTTATTGCTTAAATCGCATTTTCTCGGCGAGCTGAGCACTTTTTCTGAATTGTGCCGCTCCCGTCACTCTGGTTAGGTTGGCATCGAAAAAAACGCTCTCGGGTGCTCTAGAGTGCCGAGTTTATTACTGCGCATTAAGAAATGACCACCTCCAACGTTTGGTTTATGTTTTATAAGCATTTTTAATTTTATTGCTTAAATCGCATTTTCTCGGCGAGCTGAGCACTTTTTCTGAATTTTGCCGCTCCCGTCACTCTGGTTAGGTTGGCATCGAAAAAAACGCTCTCGGGTGCTTTAGAGTGCCGAGTTATTCACTGCGCATGAAGAAATGACCACCTCCAACGTTTGGTTTATGTTTTATAAGCATTTTAAATTTTATTGCTTAAATCGCATTTTCTCGGCGAGCTGAGCACTTTTTCTGAATTGTGCCGCTCCCGTCACTCTGGTTAGGTTGGCATCGAAAAAAACGCTCTCGGGTGCTTTAGAGTGCCGAGTTTATCACTGCGCATGAAGAAATGACCACCTCCAACGTTTGGTTTATGTTTTATAAGCATTTTTAATTTTATTGCTTAAATCGCATTTTCTCGGCGAGCTGAGCGCTTTTTCTGAATTGTGCCGCTCCCGTCACTCTGGTTAGGTTGGCATCGAAAAAAACGCTCTCGGGTGCTTTAGAGTGCCGAGTTTATTACTGCGCATGAAGAAATGACCACCTCCAACGTTTGGTTTATGTTTAATAAGCATTTTTAATTTTATTGCTTAAATCGCATTTTCTCGGCGAGCTGAGCGCTTTTTCTGAATTGTGCCGCTCCCGTCACTCTGGTTAGGTTGGCATCGAAAAAAACGCTCTCGGGTGCTTTAGAGTGCCGAGTTTATTACTGCGCATTAAGAAATGACCACCTCCAACGTTTGGTTTATGTTTTATAAGCATTTTTAATTTTATTGCTTAAATCGCATTTTCTCGGCGAGCTGAGCACTTTTTCTGAATTGTGCCGCTCCCGTCACTCTGGTTAGGTTGGCATCGAAAAAAACGCTCTCGGGTGCTTTAGAGTGCCGAGTTATTCACTGCGCATGGAGAAATGACCACCTCCAACGTTTGGTTTATGTTTTATAAGCATTTTTAATTTTATTGCTTAAATCGCATTTTCTCGGCGAGCTGAGCACTTTTTCTGAATTGTGCCGCTCCCGTCACTCTGGTTAGGTTGGCATCGAAAAAAACGCTCTCGGGTGCTTTAGAATGCCGAGTTTATCACTGCGCATGAAGAAATGACCACCTCCAACGTTTGGTTTATGTTTTATAAGCATTTTTAATTTTATTGCTTAAATCGCATTTTCTCGGCGAGCTGAGCGCTTTTTCTGAATTGTGCCGCTCCCGTCACTCTGGTTAGGTTGGCATCGAAAAAAACGCTCTCGGGTGCGTTAGAGTGCCGAGTTTATCACTGCGCATGAAGAAATGACCACCTCCAACGTTTGGTTTATGTTTTATAAGCATTTTTAATTTTATTGCTTGAATCGCATTTTCTCGGCGAGCTGAGCGCTTTTTCTGAATTGTGCCGCTCCCGTAACTCTGGTTAGGTTGGCATCGAAAAAAACGCTCTCGGGTGCTTTAGAGTGCCGAGTTTATCACTGCGCATGAAGAAATGACCACTTCCAACGTTTGGTTTATGTTTTATAAGCATTTTTAATTTTATTGCTTAAATCGCATTTTCTCGGCGAGCTGAGCACTTTTTCTGAATTGTGCCGCTCCCGTCACTCTGGTTAGGTTGGCATCGAAAAAAACGCTCTCGGGTGCTCTAGAGTGCCGAGTTTATTACTGCGCATTAAGAAATGACCACCTCCAACGTTTGGTTTATGTTTTATAAGCATTTTTAATTTTATTGCTTAAATCGCATTTTCTCGGCGAGCTGAGCACTTTTTCTGAATTGTGCCGCTCCCGTCACTCTGGTTAGGTTGGCATCGAAAAAAACGCTCTCGGGTGCTTTAGAGTGCCGAGTTTATTACTGCGCATTAAGAAATGACCACCTCCAACGTTTGGTTTATGTTTTATAAGCATTTTTAATTTTATTGCTTAAATCGCATTTTCTCGGCGAGCTGAGCACTTTTTCTGAATTGTGCCGCTCCCGTCACTCTGGTTAGGTTGGCATCGAAAAAAACGCTCTCGGGTGCTTTAGAGTGCCGAGTTATTCACTGCGCATGAAGAAATGACCACCTCCAGCGTTTGGTTTATGTTTTATAAGCATTTTTAATTTTATTGCTTAAATCGCATTTTCTCGGCGAGCTGAGCACTTTTTCTGAATTGTGCCGCTCCCGTCACTCTGGTTAGGTTGGCATCGAAAAAAACGCTCTCGGGTGCTTTAGAGTGCCGAGTTTATTACTGCGCATTAAGAAATGACCACCTCCAACGTTTGGTTTATGTTTTATAAGCATTTTTAATTTTATTGCTTAAATCGCATTTTCTCGGCGAGCTGAGCGCTTTTTCTGAATTGTGCCGCTCCCGTCACTCTGGTTAGGTTGGCATCGAAAAAAACGCTCTCGGGTGCTTTAGAGTGCCGAGTTTATCACTGCGCATGAAGAAATGACCACCTCCAACGTTTGGTTTATGTTTTATAAGCATTTTTAATTTTATTGCTTAAATCGCATTTTCTCGGCGAGCTGAGCGCTTTTTCTGAATTGTGCCGCTCCCGTAACTCTGGTTAGGTTGGCATCGAAAAAAACGCTCTCGGGTGCTTTAGAGTGCCGAGTTTATCACTGCGCATGAAGAAATGACCACTTCCAACGTTTGGTTTATGTTTTATAAGCATTTTTAATTTTATTGCTTAAATCGCATTTTCTCGGCGAGCTGAGCACTTTTTCTGAATTGTGCCGCTCCCGTCACTCTGGTTAGGTTGGCATCGAAAAAAACGCTCTCGGGTGCTCTAGAGTGCCGAGTTTATTACTGCGCATTAAGAAATGACCACCTCCAACGTTTGGTTTATGTTTTATAAGCATTTTTAATTTTATTGCTTAAATCGCATTTTCTCGGCGAGCTGAGCACTTTTTCTGAATTGTGCCGCTCCCGTCACTCTGGTTAGGTTGGCATCGAAAAAAACGCTCTCGGGTGCTTTAGAGTGCCGAGTTTATTACTGCGCATTAAGAAATGACCACCTCCAACGTTTGGTTTATGTTTTATAAGCATTTTTAATTTTATTGCTTAAATCGCATTTTCTCGGCGAGCTGAGCACTTTTTCTGAATTGTGCCGCTCCCGTCACTCTGGTTAGGTTGGCATCGAAAAAAACGCTCTCGGGTGCTTTAGAGTGCCGAGTTATTCACTGCGCATGAAGAAATGACCACCTCCAACGTTTGGTTTATGTTTTATAAGCATTTTTAATTTTATTGCTTAAATCGCATTTTCTCGGCGAGCTGAGCACTTTTTCTGAATTGTGCCGCTCCCGTCACTCTGGTTAGGTTGGCATCGAAAAAAACGCTCTCGGGTGCTTTAGAGTGCCGAGTTTATCACTGCGCATGAAGAAATGACCACCTCCAACGTTTGGTTTATGTTTTATAAGCATTTTTAATTTTATTGCTTAAATCGCATTTTCTCGGCGAGCTGAGCGCTTTTTCTGAATTGTGCCGCTCCCGTCACTCTGGTTAGGTTGGCATCGAAAAAAACGCTCTCGGGTGCTTTAGAGTGCCGAGTTATTCACTGCGCATGAAGAAATGACCACCTCCAATGTTTGGTTTATGTTTAATAAGCATTTTTAATTTTATTGCTTAAATCGCATTTTCTCGGCGAGCTGAGCGCTTTTTCTGAATTGTGCCGCTCCCGTCACTCTGGTTAGGTTGGCATCGAAAAAAACGCTCTCGGGTGCTTTAGAGTGCCGAGTTATTCACTGCGCATGAAGAAATGACCACCTCCAACGTTTGGTTTATGTTTAATAAGCATTTTTAATTTTATTGCTTAAATCGCATTTTCTCGGCGAGCTGAGCACTTTTTCTGAATTGTGCCGCTCCCGTCACTCTGGTTAGGTTGGCATCGAAAAAAACGCTCTCGGGTGCTTTAGAGTGCCGAGTTTATTACTGCGCATTAAGAAATGACCACCTCCAACGTTTGGTTTATGTTTTATAAGCATTTTTAATTTTATTGCTTAAATCGCATTTTCTCGGCGAGCTGAGCACTTTTTCTGAATTGTGCCGCTCCCGTCACTCTGGTTAGGTTGGCATCGAAAAAAACGCTATCGGGTGCTTTAGAGTGCCGAGTTATTCACTGCGCATGAAGAAATGACCACCTCCAACGTTTGGTTTATGTTTAATAAGCATTTTTAATTTTATTGCTTAAATCGCATTTTCTCGGCGAGCTGAGCACTTTTTCTGAATTGTGCCGCTCCCGTCACTCTGGTTAGGTTGGCATCGAAAAAAACGCTCTCGGGTGCTTTAGAGTGCCGAGTTTATTACTGCGCATTAAGAAATGACCACCTCCAACGTTTGGTTTATGTTTTATAAGCATTTTTAATTTTATTGCTTAAATCGCATTTTCTCGGCGAGCTGAGCACTTTTTCTGAATTGTGCCGCTCCCGTCACTCTGGTTAGGTTGGCATCGAAAAAAACGCTCTCGGGTGCTTTAGAGTGCCGAGTTTATTACTGCGCATTAAGAAATGACCACCTCCAACGTTTGGTTTATGTTTTATAAGCATTTTTAATTTTATTGCTTAAATCGCATTTTCTCGGCGAGCTGAGCGCTTTTTCTGAATTGTGCCGCTCCCGTCACTCTGGTTAGGTTGGCATCGAAAAAAACGCTCTCGGGTGCTTTAGAGTGCCGAGTTATTCACTGCGAATGAAGAAATGACCACCTCCAACGTTTGGTTTATGTTTAATAAGCATTTTTAATTTTATTGCTTAAATCGCATTTTCTCGGCGAGCTGAGCACTTTTTCTGAATTGTGCCGCTCCCGTCACTCTGGTTAGGTTGGCATCGAAAAAAACGCTCTCGGGTGCTTTAGAGTGCCGAGTTTATTACTGCGCATTAAGAAATGACCACCTCCAACGTTTGGTTTATGTTTTATAAGCATTTTTAATTTTATTGCTTAAATCGCATTTTCTCGGCGAGCTGAGCGCTTTTTCTGAATTGTGCCGCTCCCGTCACTCTGGTTAGGTTGGCATCGAAAAAAACGCTCTCGGGTGTTTTAGAGTGCCGAGTTATTCACTGCGCATGAAGAAATGACCACCTCCAACGTTTGGTTTATGTTTAATAAGCATTTTTAATTTTATTGCTTAAATCGCATTTTCTCGGCGAGCTGAGCACTTTTTCTGAATTGTGCCGCTCCCGTCACTCTGGTTAGGTTGGCATCGAAAAAAACGCTCTCGGGTGCTTTAGAGTGCCGAGTTTATCACTGCGCATGAAGAAATGACCACCTCCAACGTTTGGTTTATGTTTTATAAGCATTTTTAATTTTATTGCTTAAATCGCATTTTCTCGGCGAGCTGAGCGCTTTTTCTGAATTGTGCGGCTCCCGTCACTCTGGTTAGGTTGGCATCGAAAAAAACGCTCTCGGGTGCTTTAGAGTGCCGAGTTATTCACTGCGCATGAAGAAATGACCACCTCCAACGTTTGGTTTATGTTTAATAAGCATTTTTAATTTTATTGCTTAAATCGCATTTTCTCGGCGAGCTGAGCGCTTTTTCTGAATTGTGCCGCTCCCGTAACTCTGGTTAGGTTGGCATCGAAAAAAACGCTCTCGGGTGCTTTAGAGTGCCGAGTTTATCACTGCGCATGAAGAAATGACCACTTCCAACGTTTGGTTTATGTTTTATAAGCATTTTTAATTTTATTGCTTAAATCGCATTTTCTCGGCGAGCTGAGCGCTTTTTCTGAATTGTGCCGCTCCCGTAACTCTGGTTAGGTTGGCATCGAAAAAAACGCTCTCGGGTGCTTTAGAGTGCCGAGTTTATCACTGCGCATGAAGAAATGACCACTTCCAACGTTTGGTTTATGTTTTATAAGCATTTTTAATTTTATTGCTTAAATCGCATTTTCTCGGCGAGCTGAGCACTTTTTCTGAATTGTGCCGCTCCCGTCACTCTGGTTAGGTTGGCATCGAAAAAAACGCTCTCGGGTGCTCTAGAGTGCCGAGTTTATTACTGCGCATTAAGAAATGACCACCTCCAACGTTTGGTTTATGTTTTATAAGCATTTTTAATTTTATTGCTTAAATCGCATTTTCTCGGCGAGCTGAGCACTTTTTCTGAATTTTGCCGCTCCCGTCACTCTGGTTAGGTTGGCATCGAAAAAAACGCTCTCGGGTGCTTTAGAGTGCCGAGTTATTCACTGCGCATGAAGAAATGACCACCTCCAACGTTTGGTTTATGTTTTATAAGCATTTTAAATTTTATTGCTTAAATCGCATTTTCTCGGCGAGCTGAGCACTTTTTCTGAATTGTGCCGCTCCCGTCACTCTGGTTAGGTTGGCATCGAAAAAAACGCTCTCGGGTGCTTTAGAGTGCCGAGTTTATCACTGCGCATGAAGAAATGACCACCTCCAACGTTTGGTTTATGTTTTATAAGCATTTTTAATTTTATTGCTTAAATCGCATTTTCTCGGCGAGCTGAGCGCTTTTTCTGAATTGTGCCGCTCCCGTCACTCTGGTTAGGTTGGCATCGAAAAAAACGCTCTCGGGTGCTTTAGAGTGCCGAGTTTATTACTGCGCATGAAGAAATGACCACCTCCAACGTTTGGTTTATGTTTAATAAGCATTTTTAATTTTATTGCTTAAATCGCATTTTCTCGGCGAGCTGAGCGCTTTTTCTGAATTGTGCCGCTCCCGTCACTCTGGTTAGGTTGGCATCGAAAAAAACGCTCTCGGGTGCTTTAGAGTGCCGAGTTTATTACTGCGCATTAAGAAATGACCACCTCCAACGTTTGGTTTATGTTTTATAAGCATTTTTAATTTTATTGCTTAAATCGCATTTTCTCGGCGAGCTGAGCACTTTTTCTGAATTGTGCCGCTCCCGTCACTCTGGTTAGGTTGGCATCGAAAAAAACGCTCTCGGGTGCTTTAGAGTGCCGAGTTATTCACTGCGCATGGAGAAATGACCACCTCCAACGTTTGGTTTATGTTTTATAAGCATTTTTAATTTTATTGCTTAAATCGCATTTTCTCGGCGAGCTGAGCACTTTTTCTGAATTGTGCCGCTCCCGTCACTCTGGTTAGGTTGGCATCGAAAAAAACGCTCTCGGGTGCTTTAGAATGCCGAGTTTATCACTGCGCATGAAGAAATGACCACCTCCAACGTTTGGTTTATGTTTTATAAGCATTTTTAATTTTATTGCTTAAATCGCATTTTCTCGGCGAGCTGAGCGCTTTTTCTGAATTGTGCCGCTCCCGTCACTCTGGTTAGGTTGGCATCGAAAAAAACGCTCTCGGGTGCTTTAGAGTGCCGAGTTTATCACTGCGCATGAAGAAATGACCACCTCCAACGTTTGGTTTATGTTTTATAAGCATTTTTAATTTTATTGCTTGAATCGCATTTTCTCGGCGAGCTGAGCGCTTTTTCTGAATTGTGCCGCTCCCGTAACTCTGGTTAGGTTGGCATCGAAAAAAACGCTCTCGGGTGCTTTAGAGTGCCGAGTTTATCACTGCGCATGAAGAAATGACCACTTCCAACGTTTGGTTTATGTTTTATAAGCATTTTTAATTTTATTGCTTAAATCGCATTTTCTCGGCGAGCTGAGCACTTTTTCTGAATTGTGCCGCTCCCGTCACTCTGGTTAGGTTGGCATCGAAAAAAACGCTCTCGGGTGCTCTAGAGTGCCGAGTTTATTACTGCGCATTAAGAAATGACCACCTCCAACGTTTGGTTTATGTTTTATAAGCATTTTTAATTTTATTGCTTAAATCGCATTTTCTCGGCGAGCTGAGCACTTTTTCTGAATTGTGCCGCTCCCGTCACTCTGGTTAGGTTGGCATCGAAAAAAACGCTCTCGGGTGCTTTAGAGTGCCGAGTTTATTACTGCGCATTAAGAAATGACCACCTCCAACGTTTGGTTTATGTTTTATAAGCATTTTTAATTTTATTGCTTAAATCGCATTTTCTCGGCGAGCTGAGCACTTTTTCTGAATTGTGCCGCTCCCGTCACTCTGGTTAGGTTGGCATCGAAAAAAACGCTCTCGGGTGCTTTAGAGTGCCGAGTTATTCACTGCGCATGAAGAAATGACCACCTCCAACGTTTGGTTTATGTTTTATAAGCATTTTTAATTTTATTGCTTAAATCGCATTTTCTCGGCGAGCTGAGCACTTTTTCTGAATTGTGCCGCTCCCGTCACTCTGGTTAGGTTGGCATCGAAAAAAACGCTCTCGGGTGCTTTAGAGTGCCGAGTTTATTACTGCGCATTAAGAAATGACCACCTCCAACGTTTGGTTTATGTTTTATAAGCATTTTTAATTTTATTGCTTAAATCGCATTTTCTCGGCGAGCTGAGCGCTTTTTCTGAATTGTGCCGCTCCCGTCACTCTGGTTAGGTTGGCATCGAAAAAAACGCTCTCGGGTGCTTTAGAGTGCCGAGTTTATCACTGCGCATGAAGAAATGACCACCTCCAACGTTTGGTTTATGTTTTATAAGCATTTTTAATTTTATTGCTTAAATCGCATTTTCTCGGCGAGCTGAGCGCTTTTTCTGAATTGTGCCGCTCCCGTAACTCTGGTTAGGTTGGCATCGAAAAAAAACGCTCTCGGGTGCTTTAGAGTGCCGAGTTTATCACTGCGCATGAAGAAATGACCACTTCCAACGTTTGGTTTATGTTTTATAAGCATTTTTAATTTTATTGCTTAAATCGCATTTTCTCGGCGAGCTGAGCACTTTTTCTGAATTGTGCCGCTCCCGTCACTCTGGTTAGGTTGGCATCGAAAAAAACGCTCTCGGGTGCTCTAGAGTGCCGAGTTTATTACTGCGCATTAAGAAATGACCACCTCCAACGTTTGGTTTATGTTTTATAAGCATTTTTAATTTTATTGCTTAAATCGCATTTTCTCGGCGAGCTGAGCACTTTTTCTGAATTGTGCCGCTCCCGTCACTCTGGTTAGGTTGGCATCGAAAAAAACGCTCTCGGGTGCTTTAGAGTGCCGAGTTTATTACTGCGCATTAAGAAATGACCACCTCCAACGTTTGGTTTATGTTTTATAAGCATTTTTAATTTTATTGCTTAAATCGCATTTTCTCGGCGAGCTGAGCACTTTTTCTGAAATGTGCCCCTCCCGTCACTCTGGTTAGGTTGGCATCGAAAAAAACGCTCTCGGGTGCTTTAGAGTGCCGAGTTATTCACTGCGCATGAAGAAATGACCACCTCCAACGTTTGGTTTATGTTTTATAAGCATTTTTAATTTTATTGCTTAAATCGCATTTTCTCGGCCAGCTGAGCACTTTTTCTGAATTGTGCCGCTCCCGTCACTCTGGTTAGGTTGGCATCGAAAAAAACGCTCTCGGGTGCTTTAGAGTGCCGAGTTTATCACTGCGCATGAAGAAATGACCACCTCCAACGTTTGGTTTATGTTTTATAAGCATTTTTAATTTTATTGCTTAAATCGCATTTTCTCGGCGAGCTGAGCACTTTTTCTGAATTGTGCCGCTCCCGTCACTCTGGTTAGGTTGGCATCGAAAAAAACGCTCTCGGGTGCTTTAGAGTGCCGAGTTATTCACTGCGCATGAAGAAATGACCACCTCCAATGTTTGGTTTATGTTTAATAAGCATTTTTAATTTTATTGCTTAAATCGCATTTTCTCGGCGAGCTGAGCGCTTTTTCTGAATTGTGCCGCTCCCGTCACTCTGGTTAGGTTGGCATCGAAAAAAACGCTCTCGGGTGCTTTAGAGTGCCGAGTTATTCACTGCGCATGAAGAAATGACCACCTCCAACGTTTGGTTTATGTTTTATAAGCATTTTTAATTTTATTGCTTAAATCGCATTTTCTCGGCGAGCTGAGCACTTTTTCTGAATTGTGCCGCTCCCGTCACTCTGGTTAGGTTGGCATCGAAAAAAACGCTCTCGGGTGCTTTAGAGTGCCGAGTTTATTACTGCGCATTAAGAAATGACCACCTCCAACGTTTGGTTTATGTTTTATAAGCATTTTTAATTTTATTGCTTAAATCGCATTTTCTCGGCGAGCTGAGCGCTTTTTCTGAATTGTGCCGCTCCCGTCACTCTGGTTAGGTTGGCATCGAAAAAAACGCTCTCGGGTGCTTTAGAGTGCCGAGTTATTCACTGCGCATGAAGAAATGACCACCTCCAACGTTTGGTTTATGTTTAATAAGCATTTTTAATTTTATTGCTTAAATCGCATTTTCTCGGCGAGCTGAGCACTTTTTCTGAATTGTGCCGCTCCCGTCACTCTGGTTAGGTTGGCATCGAAAAAAACGCTCTCGGGTGCTTTAGAGTGCCGAGTTTATTACTGCGCATTAAGAAATGACCACCTCCAACGTTTGGTTTATGTTTTATAAGCATTTTTAATTTTATTGCTTAAATCGCATTTTCTCGGCGAGCTGAGCGCTTTTTCTGAATTGTGCCGCTCCCGTCACTCTGGTTAGGTTGGCATCGAAAAAAACGCTCTCGGGTGCTTTAGAGTGCCGAGTTATTCACTGCGCATGAAGAAATGACCACCTCCAACGTTTGGTTTATGTTTAATAAGCATTTTTAATTTTATTGCTTAAATCGCATTTTCTCGGCGAGCTGAGCACTTTTTCTGAATTGTGCCGCTCCCGTCACTCTGGTTAGGTTGGCATCGAAAAAAACGCTCACGGGTGCTTTAGAGTGCCGAGTTTATTACTGCGCATTAAGAAATGACCACCTCCAACGTTTGGTTTATGTTTTATAAGCATTTTTAATTTTATTGCTTAAATCGCATTTTCTCGGCGAGCTGAGCACTTTTTCTGAATTGTGCCGCTCCCGTCACTCTGGTTAGGTTGGCATCGAAAAAAACGCTCTCGGGTGCTTTAGAGTGCCGAGTTATTCACTGCGCATGAAGAAATGACCACCTCCAACGTTTGGTTTATGTTTTATAAGCATTTTTAATTTTATTGCTTAAATCGCATTTTCTCGGCGAGCTGAGCGCTTTTTCTGAATTGTGCCGCTCCCGTCACTCTGGTTAGGTTGGCATCGAAAAAAACGCTCTCGGGTGCTTTAGAGTGCCGAGTTATTCACTGCGCATGGAGAAATGACCACCTCCAACGTTTGGTTTATGTTTTATAAGCATTTTTAATTTTATTGCTTAAATCGCATTTTCTCGGCGAGCTGAGCACTTTTTCTGAATTGTGCCGCTCCCGTCACTCTGGTTAGGTTGGCATCGAAAAAAACGCTCTCGGGTGCTTTAGAATGCCGAGTTTATCACTGCGCATGAAGAAATGACCACCTCCAACGTTTGGTTTATGTTTTATAAGCATTTTTAATTTTATTGCTTAAATCGCATTTTCTCGGCGAGCTGAGCGCTTTTTCTGAATTGTGCCGCTCCCGTCACTCTGGTTAGGTTGGCATCGAAAAAAACGCTCTCGGGTGCTTTAGAGTGCCGAGTTTATCACTGCGCATGAAGAAATGACCACCTCCAACGTTTGGTTTATGTTTTATAAGCATTTTTAATTTTATTGCTTAAATCGCATTTTCTCGGCGAGCTGAGCGCTTTTTCTGAATTGTGCCGCTCCCGTAACTCTGGTTAGGTTGGCATCGAAAAAAACGCTCTCGGGTGCTTTAGAGTGCCGAGTTTATCACTGCGCATGAAGAAATGACCACTTCCAACGTTTGGTTTATGTTTTATAAGCATTTTTAATTTTATTGCTTAAATCGCATTTTCTCGGCGAGCTGAGCACTTTTTCTGAATTGTGCCGCTCCCGTCACTCTGGTTAGGTTGGCATCGAAAAAAACGCTCTCGGGTGCTCTAGAGTGCCGAGTTTATTACTGCGCATTAAGAAATGACCACCTCCAACGTTTGGTTTATGTTTTATAAGCATTTTTAATTTTATTGCTTAAATCGCATTTTCTCGGCGAGCTGAGCACTTTTTCTGAATTGTGCCGCTCCCGTCACTCTGGTTAGGTTGGCATCGAAAAAAACGCTCTCGGGTGCTTTAGAGTGCCGAGTTATTCACTGCGCATGAAGAAATGACCACCTCCAACGTTTGGTTTATGTTTTATAAGCATTTTTAATTTTATTGCTTAAATCGCATTTTCTCGGCGAGCTGAGCACTTTTTCTGAATTGTGCCGCTCCCGTCACTCTGGTTAGGTTGGCATCGAAAAAAACGCTCTCGGGTGCTTTAGAGTGCCGAGTTTATTACTGCGCATTAAGAAATGACCACCTCCAACGTTTGGTTTATGTTTTATAAGCATTTTTAATTTTATTGCTTAAATCGCATTTTCTCGGCGAGCTGAGCACTTTTTCTGAATTGTGCCGCTCCCGTCACTCTGGTTAGGTTGGTATCGAAAAAAACGCTCTCGGGTGCTTTAGAGTGCCGAGTTTATCACTGCGCATGAAGAAATGACCACCTCCAACGTTTGGTTTATCTTTTATAAGCATTTTTAATTTTATTGCTTAAATCGCATTTTCTCGGCGAGCTGAGCGCTTTTTCTGAATTGTGCCGCTCCCGTCACTCTGGTTAGGTTGGCATCGAAAAAAACGCTCTCGGGTGCTTTAGAGTGCCGAGTTATTCATTGCGCATGAAGAAATGACCACCTCCAATGTTTGGTTTATGTTTAATAAGCATTTTTAATTTTATTGCTTAAATCGCATTTTCTCGGCGAGCTGAGCGCTTTTTCTGAATTGTGCCGCTCCCGTCACTCTGGTTAGGTTGGCATCGAAAAAAACGCTCTCGGGTGCTTTAGAGTGCCGAGTTATTCACTGCGCATGAAGAAATGACCACCTCCAACGTTTGGTTTATGTTTAATAAGCATTTTTAATTTTATTGCTTAAATCGCATTTTCTCGGCGAGCTGAGCACTTTTTCTGAATTGTGCCGCTCCCGTCACTCTGGTTAGGTTGGCATCGAAAAAAACGCTCTCGGGTGCTTTAGAGTGCCGAGTTTATTACTGCGCATTAAGAAATGACCACCTCCAACGTTTGGTTTATGTTTTATAAGCATTTTTAATTTTATTGCTTAAATCGCATTTCCTCGGCGAGCTGAGCACTTTTTCTGAATTGTGCCGCTCCCGTCACTCTGGTTAGGTTGGCATCGAAAAAAACGCTCTCGGGTGCTTTAGAGTGCCGAGTTTATTACTGCGCATTAAGAAATGACCACCTCCAACGTTTGGTTTATGTTTTATAAGCATTTTTAATTTTATTGCTTAAATCGCATTTTCTCGGCGAGCTGAGCACTTTTTCTGAATTGTGCCGCTCCCGTCACTCTGGTTAGGTTGGCATCGAAAAAAACGCTCTCGGGTGCTTTAGAGTGCCGAGTTTATTACTGCGCATTAAGAAATGACCACCTCCAACGTTTGGTTTATGTTTTATAAGCATTTTTAATTTTATTGCTTAAATCGCATTTTCTCGGCGAGCTGAGCACTTTTTCTGAATTGTGCCGCTCCCGTCACTCTGGTTAGGTTGGCATCGAAAAAAACGCTCTCGGGTGCTTTAGAGTGCCGAGTTTATTACTGCGCATTAAGAAATGACCACCTCCAACGTTTGGTTTATGTTTTATAAGCATTTTTAATTTTATTGCTTAAATCGCATTTTCTCGGCGAGCTGAGCACTTTTTCTGAATTGTGCCGCTCCCGTCACTCTGGTTAGGTTGGCATCGAAAAAAACGCTCTCGGGTGCTTTAGAGTGCCGAGTTTATCACTGCGCATGAAGAAATGACCACCTCCAACGTTTGGTTTATGTTTAATAAGCATTTTTAATTTTATTGCTTAAATCGCATTTTCTCGGCGAGCTGAGCACTTTTTCTGAATTGTGCCGCTCCCGTCACTCTGGTTAGGTTGGCATCGAAAAAAACGCTCTCGGGTGCTTTAGAGTGCCGACTTTATCACTGCGCATGAAGAAATGACCACCTCCAACGTTTGGTTTATGTTTTATAAGCATTTTTAATTTTATTGCTTAAATCGCATTTTCTCGGCGAGCTGAGCACTTTTTCTGAATTGTGCCGCTCCCGTCACTCTGGTTAGGTTGGCATCGAAAAAAACGCTCACGGGTGCTTTAGAGTGCCGAGTTTATTACTGCGCATTAAGAAATGACCACCTCCAACGTTTGGTTTATGTTTAATAAGCATTTTTAATTTTATTGCTTAAATCGCATTTTCTCGGCGAGCTGAGCACTTTTTCTGAATTGTGCCGCTCCCGTCACTCTGGTTAGGTTGGCATCGAAAAAAACGCTCTCGGGTGCTTTAGAGTGCCGAGTTTATCACTGCGCATGAAGAAATGACCACCTCCAACGTTTGGTTTATGTTTTATAAGCATTTTTAATTTTATTGCTTAAATCGCATTTTCTCGGCGAGCTGAGCGCTTTTTCTGAATTGTGCGGCTCCCGTCACTCTGGTTAGGTTGGCATCGAAAAAAACGCTCTCGGGTGCTTTAGAGTGCCGAGTTATTCACTGCGCATGAAGAAATGACCACCTCCAACGTTTGGTTTATGTTTAATAAGCATTTTTAATTTTATTGCTTAAATCGCATTTTCTCGGCGAGCTGAGCGCTTTTTCTGAATTGTGCCGCTCCCGTAACTCTGGTTAGGTTGGCATCGAAAAAAACGCTCTCGGGTGCTTTAGAGTGCCGAGTTTATCACTGCGCATGAAGAAATGACCACTTCCAACGTTTGGTTTATGTTTTATAAGCATTTTTAATTTTATTGCTTAAATCGCATTTTCTCGGCGAGCTGAGCGCTTTTTCTGAATTGTGCCGCTCCCGTAACTCTGGTTAGGTTGGCATCGAAAAAAACGCTCTCGGGTGCTTTAGAGTGCCGAGTTTATCACTGCGCATGAAGAAATGACCACTTCCAACGTTTGGTTTATGTTTTATAAGCATTTTTAATTTTATTGCTTAAATCGCATTTTCTCGGCGAGCTGAGCACTTTTTCTGAATTGTGCCGCTCCCGTCACTCTGGTTAGGTTGGCATCGAAAAAAACGCTCTCGGGTGCTCTAGAGTGCCGAGTTTATTACTGCGCATTAAGAAATGACCACCTCCAACGTTTGGTTTATGTTTTATAAGCATTTTTAATTTTATTGCTTAAATCGCATTTTCTCGGCGAGCTGAGCACTTTTTCTGAATTTTGCCGCTCCCGTCACTCTGGTTAGGTTGGCATCGAAAAAAACGCTCTCGGGTGCTTTAGAGTGCCGAGTTATTCACTGCGCATGAAGAAATGACCACCTCCAACGTTTGGTTTATGTTTTATAAGCATTTTAAATTTTATTGCTTAAATCGCATTTTCTCGGCGAGCTGAGCACTTTTTCTGAATTGTGCCGCTCCCGTCACTCTGGTTAGGTTGGCATCGAAAAAAACGCTCTCGGGTGCTTTAGAGTGCCGAGTTTATCACTGCGCATGAAGAAATGACCACCTCCAACGTTTGGTTTATGTTTTATAAGCATTTTTAATTTTATTGCTTAAATCGCATTTTCTCGGCGAGCTGAGCGCTTTTTCTGAATTGTGCCGCTCCCGTCACTCTGGTTAGGTTGGCATCGAAAAAAACGCTCTCGGGTGCTTTAGAGTGCCGAGTTTATTACTGCGCATGAAGAAATGACCACCTCCAACGTTTGGTTTATGTTTAATAAGCATTTTTAATTTTATTGCTTAAATCGCATTTTCTCGGCGAGCTGAGCGCTTTTTCTGAATTGTGCCGCTCCCGTCACTCTGGTTAGGTTGGCATCGAAAAAAACGCTCTCGGGTGCTTTAGAGTGCCGAGTTTATTACTGCGCATTAAGAAATGACCACCTCCAACGTTTGGTTTATGTTTTATAAGCATTTTTAATTTTATTGCTTAAATCGCATTTTCTCGGCGAGCTGAGCACTTTTTCTGAATTGTGCCGCTCCCGTCACTCTGGTTAGGTTGGCATCGAAAAAAACGCTCTCGGGTGCTTTAGAGTGCCGAGTTATTCACTGCGCATGGAGAAATGACCACCTCCAACGTTTGGTTTATGTTTTATAAGCATTTTTAATTTTATTGCTTAAATCGCATTTTCTCGGCGAGCTGAGCACTTTTTCTGAATTGTGCCGCTCCCGTCACTCTGGTTAGGTTGGCATCGAAAAAAACGCTCTCGGGTGCTTTAGAATGCCGAGTTTATCACTGCGCATGAAGAAATGACCACCTCCAACGTTTGGTTTATGTTTTATAAGCATTTTTAATTTTATTGCTTAAATCGCATTTTCTCGGCGAGCTGAGCGCTTTTTCTGAATTGTGCCGCTCCCGTCACTCTGGTTAGGTTGGCATCGAAAAAAACGCTCTCGGGTGCTTTAGAGTGCCGAGTTTATCACTGCGCATGAAGAAATGACCACCTCCAACGTTTGGTTTATGTTTTATAAGCATTTTTAATTTTATTGCTTGAATCGCATTTTCTCGGCGAGCTGAGCGCTTTTTCTGAATTGTGCCGCTCCCGTAACTCTGGTTAGGTTGGCATCGAAAAAAACGCTCTCGGGTGCTTTAGAGTGCCGAGTTTATCACTGCGCATGAAGAAATGACCACTTCCAACGTTTGGTTTATGTTTTATAAGCATTTTTAATTTTATTGCTTAAATCGCATTTTCTCGGCGAGCTGAGCACTTTTTCTGAATTGTGCCGCTCCCGTCACTCTGGTTAGGTTGGCATCGAAAAAAACGCTCTCGGGTGCTCTAGAGTGCCGAGTTTATTACTGCGCATTAAGAAATGACCACCTCCAACGTTTGGTTTATGTTTTATAAGCATTTTTAATTTTATTGCTTAAATCGCATTTTCTCGGCGAGCTGAGCACTTTTTCTGAATTGTGCCGCTCCCGTCACTCTGGTTAGGTTGGCATCGAAAAAAACGCTATCGGGTGCTTTAGAGTGCCGAGTTTATTACTGCGCATTAAGAAATGACCACCTCCAACGTTTGGTTTATGTTTTATAAGCATTTTTAATTTTATTGCTTAAATCGCATTTTCTCGGCGAGCTGAGCACTTTTTCTGAATTGTGCCGCTCCCGTCACTCTGGTTAGGTTGGCATCGAAAAAAACGCTCTCGGGTGCTTTAGAGTGCCGAGTTATTCACTGCGCATGAAGAAATGACCACCTCCAACGTTTGGTTTATGTTTTATAAGCATTTTTAATTTTATTGCTTAAATCGCATTTTCTCGGCGAGCTGAGCACTTTTTCTGAATTGTGCCGCTCCCGTCACTCTGGTTAGGTTGGCATCGAAAAAAACGCTCTCGGGTGCTTTAGAGTGCCGAGTTTATTACTGCGCATTAAGAAATGACCACCTCCAACGTTTGGTTTATGTTTTATAAGCATTTTTAATTTTATTGCTTAAATCGCATTTTCTCGGCGAGCTGAGCGCTTTTTCTGAATTGTGCCGCTCCCGTCACTCTGGTTAGGTTGGCATCGAAAAAAACGCTCTCGGGTGCTTTAGAGTGCCGAGTTTATCACTGCGCATGAAGAAATGACCACCTCCAACGTTTGGTTTATGTTTTATAAGCATTTTTAATTTTATTGCTTAAATCGCATTTTCTCGGCGAGCTGAGCGCTTTTTCTGAATTGTGCCGCTCCCGTAACTCTGGTTAGGTTGGCATCGAAAAAAAACGCTCTCGGGTGCTTTAGAGTGCCGAGTTTATCACTGCGCATGAAGAAATGACCACTTCCAACGTTTGGTTTATGTTTTATAAGCATTTTTAATTTTATTGCTTAAATCGCATTTTCTCGGCGAGCTGAGCACTTTTTCTGAATTGTGCCGCTCCCGTCACTCTGGTTAGGTTGGCATCGAAAAAAACGCTCTCGGGTGCTCTAGAGTGCCGAGTTTATTACTGCGCATTAAGAAATGACCACCTCCAACGTTTGGTTTATGTTTTATAAGCATTTTTAATTTTATTGCTTAAATCGCATTTTCTCGGCGAGCTGAGCACTTTTTCTGAATTGTGCCGCTCCCGTCACTCTGGTTAGGTTGGCATCGAAAAAAACGCTCTCGGGTGCTTTAGAGTGCCGAGTTTATTACTGCGCATTAAGAAATGACCACCTCCAACGTTTGGTTTATGTTTTATAAGCATTTTTAATTTTATTGCTTAAATCGCATTTTCTCGGCGAGCTGAGCACTTTTTCTGAATTGTGCCCCTCCCGTCACTCTGGTTAGGTTGGCATCGAAAAAAACGCTCTCGGGTGCTTTAGAGTGCCGAGTTATTCACTGCGCATGAAGAAATGACCACCTCCAACGTTTGGTTTATGTTTTATAAGCATTTTTAATTTTATTGCTTAAATCGCATTTTCTCGGCCAGCTGAGCACTTTTTCTGAATTGTGCCGCTCCCGTCACTCTGGTTAGGTTGGCATCGAAAAAAACGCTCTCGGGTGCTTTAGAGTGCCGAGTTTATCACTGCGCATGAAGAAATGACCACCTCCAACGTTTGGTTTATGTTTTATAAGCATTTTTAATTTTATTGCTTAAATCGCATTTTCTCGGCGAGCTGAGCGCTTTTTCTGAATTGTGCCGCTCCCGTCACTCTGGTTAGGTTGGCATCGAAAAAAACGCTCTCGGGTGCTTTAGAGTGCCGAGTTATTCACTGCGCATGAAGAAATGACCACCTCCAATGTTTGGTTTATGTTTAATAAGCATTTTTAATTTTATTGCTTAAATCGCATTTTCTCGGCGAGCTGAGCGCTTTTTCTGAATTGTGCCGCTCCCGTCACTCTGGTTAGGTTGGCATCGAAAAAAACGCTCTCGGGTGCTTTAGAGTGCCGAGTTATTCACTGCGCATGAAGAAATGACCACCTCCAACGTTTGGTTTATGTTTTATAAGCATTTTTAATTTTATTGCTTAAATCGCATTTTCTCGGCGAGCTGAGCACTTTTTCTGAATTGTGCCGCTCCCGTCACTCTGGTTAGGTTGGCATCGAAAAAAACGCTCTCGGGTGCTTTAGAGTGCCGAGTTTATTACTGCGCATTAAGAAATGACCACCTCCAACGTTTGGTTTATGTTTTATAAGCATTTTTAATTTTATTGCTTAAATCGCATTTTCTCGGCGAGCTGAGCGCTTTTTCTGAATTGTGCCGCTCCCGTCACTCTGGTTAGGTTGGCATCGAAAAAAACGCTCTCGGGTGCTTTAGAGTGCCGAGTTATTCACTGCGCATGAAGAAATGACCACCTCCAACGTTTGGTTTATGTTTAATAAGCATTTTTAATTTTATTGCTTAAATCGCATTTTCTCGGCGAGCTGAGCACTTTTTCTGAATTGTGCCGCTCCCGTCACTCTGGTTAGGTTGGCATCGAAAAAAACGCTCTCGGGTGCTTTAGAGTGCCGAGTTTATTACTGCGCATTAAGAAATGACCACCTCCAACGTTTGGTTTATGTTTTATAAGCATTTTTAATTTTATTGCTTAAATCGCATTTTCTCGGCGAGCTGAGCGCTTTTTCTGAATTGTGCCGCTCCCGTCACTCTGGTTAGGTTGGCATCGAAAAAAACGCTCTCGGGTGCTTTAGAGTGCCGAGTTATTCACTGCGCATGAAGAAATGACCACCTCCAACGTTTGGTTTATGTTTAATAAGCATTTTTAATTTTATTGCTTAAATCGCATTTTCTCGGCGAGCTGAGCACTTTTTCTGAATTGTGCCGCTCCCGTCACTCTGGTTAGGTTGGCATCGAAAAAAACGCTCACGGGTGCTTTAGAGTGCCGAGTTTATTACTGCGCATTAAGAAATGACCACCTCCAACGTTTGGTTTATGTTTTATAAGCATTTTTAATTTTATTGCTTAAATCGCATTTTCTCGGCGAGCTGAGCACTTTTTCTGAATTGTGCCGCTCCCGTCACTCTGGTTAGGTTGGCATCGAAAAAAACGCTCTCGGGTGCTTTAGAGTGCCGAGTTATTCACTGCGCATGAAGAAATGACCACCTCCAACGTTTGGTTTATGTTTTATAAGCATTTTTAATTTTATTGCTTAAATCGCATTTTCTCGGCGAGCTGAGCGCTTTTTCTGAATTGTGCCGCTCCCGTCACTCTGGTTAGGTTGGCATCGAAAAAAACGCTCTCGGGTGCTTTAGAGTGCCGAGTTATTCACTGCGCATGGAGAAATGACCACCTCCAACGTTTGGTTTATGTTTTATAAGCATTTTTAATTTTATTGCTTAAATCGCATTTTCTCGGCGAGCTGAGCACTTTTTCTGAATTGTGCCGCTCCCGTCACTCTGGTTAGGTTGGCATCGAAAAAAACGCTCTCGGGTGCTTTAGAATGCCGAGTTTATCACTGCGCATGAAGAAATGACCACCTCCAACGTTTGGTTTATGTTTTATAAGCATTTTTAATTTTATTGCTTAAATCGCATTTTCTCGGCGAGCTGAGCGCTTTTTCTGAATTGTGCCGCTCCCGTCACTCTGGTTAGGTTGGCATCGAAAAAAACGCTCTCGGGTGCTTTAGAGTGCCGAGTTTATCACTGCGCATGAAGAAATGACCACCTCCAACGTTTGGTTTATGTTTTATAAGCATTTTTAATTTTATTGCTTAAATCGCATTTTCTCGGCGAGCTGAGCGCTTTTTCTGAATTGTGCCGCTCCCGTAACTCTGGTTAGGTTGGCATCGAAAAAAACGCTCTCGGGTGCTTTAGAGTGCCGAGTTTATCACTGCGCATGAAGAAATGACCACTTCCAACGTTTGGTTTATGTTTTATAAGCATTTTTAATTTTATTGCTTAAATCGCATTTTCTCGGCGAGCTGAGCACTTTTTCTGAATTGTGCCGCTCCCGTCACTCTGGTTAGGTTGGCATCGAAAAAAACGCTCTCGGGTGCTCTAGAGTGCCGAGTTTATTACTGCGCATTAAGAAATGACCACCTCCAACGTTTGGTTTATGTTTTATAAGCATTTTTAATTTTATTGCTTAAATCGCATTTTCTCGGCGAGCTGAGCACTTTTTCTGAATTGTGCCGCTCCCGTCACTCTGGTTAGGTTGGCATCGAAAAAAACGCTCTCGGGTGCTTTAGAGTGCCGAGTTATTCACTGCGCATGAAGAAATGACCACCTCCAACGTTTGGTTTATGTTTTATAAGCATTTTTAATTTTATTGCTTAAATCGCATTTTCTCGGCGAGCTGAGCACTTTTTCTGAATTGTGCCGCTCCCGTCACTCTGGTTAGGTTGGCATCGAAAAAAACGCTCTCGGGTGCTTTAGAGTGCCGAGTTTATTACTGCGCATTAAGAAATGACCACCTCCAACGTTTGGTTTATGTTTTATAAGCATTTTTAATTTTATTGCTTAAATCGCATTTTCTCGGCGAGCTGAGCACTTTTTCTGAATTGTGCCGCTCCCGTCACTCTGGTTAGGTTGGTATCGAAAAAAACGCTCTCGGGTGCTTTAGAGTGCCGAGTTTATCACTGCGCATGAAGAAATGACCACCTCCAACGTTTGGTTTATCTTTTATAAGCATTTTTAATTTTATTGCTTAAATCGCATTTTCTCGGCGAGCTGAGCGCTTTTTCTGAATTGTGCCGCTCCCGTCACTCTGGTTAGGTTGGCATCGAAAAAAACGCTCTCGGGTGCTTTAGAGTGCCGAGTTATTCATTGCGCATGAAGAAATGACCACCTCCAATGTTTGGTTTATGTTTAATAAGCATTTTTAATTTTATTGCTTAAATCGCATTTTCTCGGCGAGCTGAGCGCTTTTTCTGAATTGTGCCGCTCCCGTCACTCTGGTTAGGTTGGCATCGAAAAAAACGCTCTCGGGTGCTTTAGAGTGCCGAGTTATTCACTGCGCATGAAGAAATGACCACCTCCAACGTTTGGTTTATGTTTAATAAGCATTTTTAATTTTATTGCTTAAATCGCATTTTCTCGGCGAGCTGAGCACTTTTTCTGAATTGTGCCGCTCCCGTCACTCTGGTTAGGTTGGCATCGAAAAAAACGCTCTCGGGTGCTTTAGAGTGCCGAGTTTATTACTGCGCATTAAGAAATGACCACCTCCAACGTTTGGTTTATGTTTTATAAGCATTTTTAATTTTATTGCTTAAATCGCATTTCCTCGGCGAGCTGAGCACTTTTTCTGAATTGTGCCGCTCCCGTCACTCTGGTTAGGTTGGCATCGAAAAAAACGCTCTCGGGTGCTTTAGAGTGCCGAGTTTATTACTGCGCATTAAGAAATGACCACCTCCAACGTTTGGTTTATGTTTTATAAGCATTTTTAATTTTATTGCTTAAATCGCATTTTCTCGGCGAGCTGAGCACTTTTTCTGAATTGTGCCGCTCCCGTCACTCTGGTTAGGTTGGCATCGAAAAAAACGCTCTCGGGTGCTTTAGAGTGCCGAGTTTATTACTGCGCATTAAGAAATGACCACCTCCAACGTTTGGTTTATGTTTTATAAGCATTTTTAATTTTATTGCTTAAATCGCATTTTCTCGGCGAGCTGAGCACTTTTTCTGAATTGTGCCGCTCCCGTCACTCTGGTTAGGTTGGCATCGAAAAAAACGCTCTCGGGTGCTTTAGAGTGCCGAGTTTATTACTGCGCATTAAGAAATGACCACCTCCAACGTTTGGTTTATGTTTTATAAGCATTTTTAATTTTATTGCTTAAATCGCATTTTCTCGGCGAGCTGAGCACTTTTTCTGAATTGTGCCGCTCCCGTCACTCTGGTTAGGTTGGCATCGAAAAAAACGCTCTCGGGTGCTTTAGAGTGCCGAGTTTATCACTGCGCATGAAGAAATGACCACCTCCAACGTTTGGTTTATGTTTAATAAGCATTTTTAATTTTATTGCTTAAATCGCATTTTCTCGGCGAGCTGAGCACTTTTTCTGAATTGTGCCGCTCCCGTCACTCTGGTTAGGTTGGCATCGAAAAAAACGCTCTCGGGTGCTTTAGAGTGCCGACTTTATCACTGCGCATGAAGAAATGACCACCTCCAACGTTTGGTTTATGTTTTATAAGCATTTTTAATTTTATTGCTTAAATCGCATTTTCTCGGCGAGCTGAGCACTTTTTCTGAATTGTGCCGCTCCCGTCACTCTGGTTAGGTTGGCATCGAAAAAAACGCTCACGGGTGCTTTAGAGTGCCGAGTTTATTACTGCGCATTAAGAAATGACCACCTCCAACGTTTGGTTTATGTTTTATAAGCATTTTTAATTTTATTGCTTAAATCGCATTTTCTCGGCGAGCTGAGCACGTTTTCTGAATTGTGCCGCTCCCGTAACTCTGGTTAGGTTGGCATCGAAAAAAACGCTCTCGGGTGCTTTAGAGTGCCGAGTTTATTACTGCGCATTAGGAAATGACCACCTCCAACGTTTGGTTTATGTTTTATAAGCATTTTTAATTTTATTGCTTAAATCGCATTTTCTCGGCGAGCTGAGCGCTTTTTCTGAATTGTGCCGCTCCCGTCACTCTGGTTAGGTTGGCATCGAAAAAAACGCTCTCGGGTGCTTTAGAGTGCCGAGTTTATTACTGCGCATTAAGAAATGACCACCTCCAACGTTTGGTTTATGTTTTATAAGCATTTTTAATTTTATTGCTTAAATCGCATTTTCTCGGCGAGCTGAGCACTTTTTCTGAATTGTGCCGCTCCCGTCACTCTGGTTAGGTTGGCATCGAAAAAAACGCTCTCGGGTGCTTTAGAGTGCCGAGTTTATTACCGCGCATTAAGAAATGACCACCTCCAACGTTTGGTTTATGTTTTATAAGCATTTTTAATTTTATTGCTTAAATCGCATTTTCTCGGCGAGCTGAGCACTTTTTCTGAATTGTGCCGCTCCCGTCACTCTGGTTAGGTTGGCATCGAAAAAAACGCTCTCGGGTGCTTTAGAGTGCCGAGTTTATTACTGCGCATTAAGAAATGACCACCTCCAACGTTTGGTTTATGTTTTATAAGCATTTTTAATTTTATTGCTTAAATCGCATTTTCTCGGCGAGCTGAGCACTTTTTCTGAATTGTGCCGCTCCCGTCACTCTGGTTAGGTTGGCATCGAAAAAAACGCTCTCGGGTGCTTTAGAGTGCCGAGTTTATCACTGCGCATGAAGAAATGACCACTTCCAACGTTTGGTTTATGTTTTATAAGCATTTTTAATTTTATTGCTTAAATCGCATTTTCTCGGCGAGCTGAGCACTTTTTCTGAATTGTGCCGCTCCCGTCACTCTGGTTAGGTTGGCATCGAAAAAAACGCTCTCGGGTGCTCTAGAGTGCCGAGTTTATTACTGCGCATTAAGAAATGACCACCTCCAACGTTTGGTTTATGTTTTATAAGCATTTTTAATTTTATTGCTTAAATCGCATTTTCTCGGCGAGCTGAGCACTTTTTCTGAATTGTGCCGCTCCCGTCACTCTGGTTAGGTTGGCATCGAAAAAAACGCTCTCGGGTGCTTTAGAGTGCCGAGTTTATTACTGCGCATTAAGAAATGACCACCTCCAACGTTTGGTTTATGTTTTATAAGCATTTTTAATTTTATTGCTTAAATCGCATTTTCTCGGCGAGCTGAGCGCTTTTTCTGAATTGTGCGGCTCCCGTCACTCTGGTTAGGTTGGCATCGAAAAAAACGCTCTCGGGTGCTTTAGAGTGCCGAGTTATTCACTGCGCATGAAGAAATGACCACCTCCAACGTTTGGTTTATGTTTAATAAGCATTTTTAATTGTATTGCTTAAATCGCATTTTCTCGGCGAGCTGAGCGCTTTTTCTGAATTGTGCCGCTCCCGTAACTCTGGTTAGGTTGGCATCGAAAAAAACGCTCTCGGGTGCTTTAGAGTGCCGAGTTTATCACTGCGCATGAAGAAATGACCACTTCCAACGTTTGGTTTATGTTTTATAAGCATTTTTAATTTTATTGCTTAAATCGCATTTTCTCGGCGAGCTGAGCGCTTTTTCTGAATT
The DNA here is from genome assembly GCF_033458585.1 of Syngnathus typhle. NCBI lineage: Eukaryota > Metazoa > Chordata > Actinopteri > Syngnathiformes > Syngnathidae > Syngnathus > Syngnathus typhle. The sequence goes on from NW_026871961.1 coordinate 354,137, forward strand.
GTGCCGCTCCCGTAACTCTGGTTAGGTTGGCATCGAAAAAAACGCTCTCGGGTGCTTTAGAGTGCCGAGTTTATCACTGCGCATGAAGAAATGACCACTTCCAACGTTTGGTTTATGTTTTATAAGCATTTTTAATTTTATTGCTTAAATCGCATTTTCTCGGCGAGCTGAGCTTTTTTTCTGAATTGTGCCGCTCCCGTCACTCTGGTTAGGTTGGCATCGAAAAAAACGCTCTCGGGTGCTCTAGAGTGCCGAGTTTATTACTGCGCATTAAGAAATGACCACCTCCAACGTTTGGTTTATGTTTTATAAGCATTTTTAATTTTATTGCTTAAATCGCATTTTCTCGGCGAGCTGAGCACTTTTTCTGAATTTTGCCGCTCCCGTCACTCTGGTTAGGTTGGCATCGAAAAAAACGCTCTCGGGTGCTTTAGAGTGCCGAGTTATTCACTGCGCATGAAGAAATGACCACCTCCAACGTTTGGTTTATGTTTTATAAGCATTTTAAATTTTATTGCTTAAATCGCATTTTCTCGGCGAGCTGAGCACTTTTTCTGAATTGTGCCGCTCCCGTCACTCTGGTTAGGTTGGCATCGAAAAAAACGCTCTCGGGTGCTTTAGAGTGCCGAGTTATTCACTGCGCACGAAGAAATGACCACCTCCAACGTTTGGTTTATGTTTTATAAGCATTTTTAATTTTATTGCTTAAATCGCATTTTCTCGGCGAGCTGAGCGCTTTTTCTGAATTGTGCCGCTCCCGTCACTCTGGTTAGGTTGGCATCGAAAAAAACGCTCTCGGGTGCTTTAGAGTGCCGAGTTTATTACTGCGCATTAAGAAATGACCACCTCCAACGTTTGGTTTATGTTTTATAAGCATTTTTAATTTTATTGCTTAAATCGCATTTTCTCGGCGAGCTGAGCACTTTTTCTGAATTGTGCCGCTCCCGTCACTCTGGTTAGGTTGGCATCGAAAAAAACGCTCTCGGGTGCTTTAGAGTGCCGAGTTTATTACTGCGCATTAAGAAATGACCACCTCCAACGTTTGGTTTATGTTTTATAAGCATTTTTAATTTTATTGCTTAAATCGCATTTTCTCGGCGAGCTGAGCACTTTTTCTGAATTGTGCCGCTCCCGTCACTCTGGTTAGGTTGGCATCGAAAAAAACGCTATCGGGTGCTTTAGAGTGCCGAGTTATTCACTGCGCATGAAGAAATGACCACCTCCAACGTTTGGTTTATGTTTAATAAGCATTTTTAATTTTATTGCTTAAATCGCATTTTCTCGGCGAGCTGAGCACTTTTTCTGAATTGTGCCGCTCCCGTCACTCTGGTTAGGTTGGCATCGAAAAAAACGCTCTCGGGTGCTTTAGAGTGCCGAGTTTATTACTGCGCATTAAGAAATGACCACCTCCAACGTTTGGTTTATGTTTTATAAGCATTTTAAATTTTATTGCTTAAATCGCATTTTCTCGGCGAGCTGAGCACTTTTTCTGAATTGTGCCGCTCCCGTCACTCTGGTTAGGTTGGCATCGAAAAAATCGCTCTCGGGTGCTTTAGAGTGCCGAGTTTATTACTGCGCATTAAGAAATGACCACCTCCAACGTTTGGTTTATGTTTTATAAGCATTTTTAATTTTATTGCTTAAATCGCATTTTCTCGGCGAGCTGAGCGCTTTTTCTGAATTGTGCCGCTCCCGTCACTCTGGTTAGGTTGGCATCGAAAAAAACGCTCTCGGGTGCTTTAGAGTGCCGAGTTATTCACTGCGCATGAAGAAATGACCACCTCCAACGTTTGGTTTATGTTTAATAAGCATTTTTAATTTTATTGCTTAAATCGCATTTTCTCGGCGAGCTGAGCACTTTTTCTGAATTGTGCCGCTCCCGTCACTCTGGTTAGGTTGGCATCGAAAAAAACGCTCTCGGGTGCTTTAGAGTGCCGAGTTTATTACTGCGCATTAAGAAATGACCACCTCCAACGTTTGGTTTATGTTTTATAAGCATTTTTAATTTTATTGCTTAAATCGCATTTTCTCGGCGAGCTGAGCGCTTTTTCTGAATTGTGCCGCTCCCGTCACTCTGGTTAGGTAATTGGCATCGAAAAAAACGCTCTCGGGTGCTTTAGAGTGCCGAGTTATTCACTGCGCATGAAGAAATGACCACCTCCAACGTTTGGTTTATGTTTAATAAGCATTTTTAATTTTATTGCTTAAATCGCATTTTCTCGGCGAGCTGAGCACTTTTTCTGAATTGTGCCGCTCCCGTCACTCTGGTTAGGTTGGCATCGAAAAAAACGCTCACGGGTGCTTTAGAGTGCCGAGTTTATTACTGCGCATTAAGAAATGACCACCTCCAAGGTTTGGTTTATGGCATTTTTCTGAATTGTGCCGCTCCCGTAACTCTGGTTAGGTTGGCATCGAAAAAAACGCTCTCGGGTGCTTTAGAGTGCCGAGTTTATCACTGCGCATGAAGAAATGACCACTTCCAACGTTTGGTTTATGTTTTATAAGCATTTTTAATTTTATTGCTTAAATCGCATTTTCTCGGCGAGCTGAGCACTTTTTCTGAATTGTGCCGCTCCCGTCACTCTGGTTAGGTTGGCATCGAAAAAAACGCTCTCGGGTGCTCTAGAGTGCCGAGTTTATTACTGCGCATTAAGAAATGACCACCTCCAACGTTTGGTTTATGTTTTATAAGCATTTTTAATTTTATTGCTTAAATCGCATTTTCTCGGCGAGCTGAGCACTTTTTCTGAATAGTGCCGCTCCCGTCACTCTGGTTAGGTTGGCATCGAAAAAAACGCTCTCGGGTGCTTTAGAGTGCCGAGTTATTCACTGCGCATGAAGAAATGACCACCTCCAACGTTTGGTTTATGTTTAATAAGCATTTTTAATTTTATTGCTTGAATCGCATTTTCTCGGCGAGCTGAGCACTTTTTCTGAATTGTGCCGCTCCCGTCACTCTGGTTAGGTTGGCATCGAAAAAAACGCTCTCGGGTGCTTTAGAGTGCCGAGTTTATCACTGCGCATGAAGAAATGACCACCTCCAACGTTTGGTTTATGTTTTATAAGCATTTTTAATTTTATTGCTTAAATCGCATTTTCTCGGCGAGCTGAGCGCTTTTTCTGAATTGTGCCGCTCCCGTCACTCTGGTTAGGTTGGCATCGAAAAAAACGCTCTCGGGTGCTTTAGAGTGCCGAGTTTATCACTGCGCATGAAGAAATGACCACCTCCAACGTTTGGTTTATGTTTTATAAGCATTTTTAATTTTATTGCTTAAATCGCATTTTCTCGGCGAGCTGAGCGCTTTTTCTGAATTGTGCCTGTCCCGTCACTCTGGTTAGGTTGGCATCGAAAAAAACGCTCTCGGGTGCTTTAGAGTGCCGAGTTATTCACTGCGCATGAAGAAATGACCACCTCCAACGTTTGGTTTATGTTTTATAAGCATTTTTAATTTTATTGCTTAAATCGCATTTTCTCGGCGAGCTGAGCACTTTTTCTGAATTGTGCCGTCCCGTCACTCTGGTTAGGTTGGCATCGAAAAAAACGCTCACGGGTGCTTTAGAGTGCCGAGTTTATTACTGCGCATTAAGAAATGACCACCTCCAACGTTTGGTTTATGTTTTATAAGCATTTTTAATTTTATTGCTTAAATCGCATTTTCTCGGCGAGCTGAGCACTTTTTCTGAATTGTGCCGCTCCCGTCACTCTGGTTAGGTTGGCATCGAAAAAAACGCTCTCGGGTGCTTTAGAGTGCCGAGTTATTCACTGCGCATGGAGAAATGACCACCTCCAACGTTTGGTTTATGTTTTATAAGCATTTTTAATTTTATTGCTTAAATCGCATTTTCTCGGCGAGCTGAGCACTTTTTCTGAATTGTGCCGCTCCCGTCACTCTGGTTAGGTTGGCATCGAAAAAAACGCTCTCGGGTGCTTTAGAGTGCCGAGTTTATCACTGCGCATGAACAAATGACCACCTCCAACGTTTGGTTTATGTTTTATAAGCATTTTTAATTTTATTGCTTAAATCGCATTTTCTCGGCGAGCTGAGCGCTTTTTCTGAATTGTGCCGCTCCCGTAACTCTGGTTAGGTTGGCATCGAAAAAAACGCTCTCGGGTGCTTTAGAGTGCCGAGTTTATTACTGCGCATTAGGAAATGACCACCTCCAACGTTTGGTTTATGTTTTATAAGCATTTTTAATTTTATTGCTTAAATCGCATTTTCTCGGCGAGCTGAGCGCTTTTTCTGAATTGTGCCGCTCCCGTCACTCTGGTTAGGTTGGCATCGAAAAAAACGCTCTCGGGTGCTTTAGAGTGCCGAGTTTATTACTGCGCATTAAGAAATGACCACCTCCAACGTTTGGTTTATGTTTTATAAGCATTTTTAATTTTATTGCTTAAATCGCATTTTCTCGGCGAGCTGAGCACTTTTTCTGAATTGTGCCGCTCCCGTCACTCTGGTTAGGTTGGCATCGAAAAAAACGCTCTCGGGTGCTTTAGAGTGCCGAGTTTATTACTGCGCATTAAGAAATGACCACCTCCAACGTTTGGTTTATGTTTTATAAGCATTTTTAATTTTATTGCTTAAATCGCATTTTCTCGGCGAGCTGAGCACTTTTTCTGAATTGTGCCGCTCCCGTCACTCTGGTTAGGTTGGCATCGAAAAAAACGCTCTCGGGTGCTTTAGAGTGCCGAGTTTATTACTGCGCATTAAGAAATGACCACCTCCAACGTTTGGTTTATGTTTTATAAGCATTTTTAATTTTATTGCTTAAATCGCATTTTCTCGGCGAGCTGAGCACTTTTTCTGAATTGTGCCGCTCCCGTCACTCTGGTTAGGTTGGCATCGAAAAAAACGCTCTCGGGTGCTTTAGAGTGCCGAGTTATTCACTGCGCATGAAGAAATGACCACCTCCAACGTTTGGTTTATGTTTAATAAGCATTTTTAATTTTATTGCTTGAATCGCATTTTCTCGGCGAGCTGAGCACTTTTTCTGAATTGTGCCGCTCCCGTCACTCTGGTTAGGTTGGCATCGAAAAAAACGCTCTCGGGTGCTTTAGAGTGCCGAGTTTATCACTGCGCATGAAGAAATGACCACCTCCAACGTTTGGTTTATGTTTTATAAGCATTTTTAATTTTATTGCTTAAATCGCATTTTCTCGGCGAGCTGAGCGCTTTTTCTGAATTGTGCCGCTCCCGTCACTCTGGTTAGGTTGGCATAAAAAAAAACGCTCTCGGGTGCTTTAGAGTGCCGAGTTTATCACTGCGCATGAAGAAATGACCACCTCCAACGTTTGGTTTATGTATTATAAGCATTTTTAATTTTATTTCTTAAATCGCATTTTCTCGGCGAGCTGAGCACTTTTTCTGAATTGTGCCGCTCCCGTCACTCTGGTTAGGTTGGCATCGAAAAAAACGCTCTCGGGTGCTTTAGAGTGCCGAGTTTATCACTGCGCATGAAGAAATGACCACCTCCAACGTTTGGTTTATGTTTTATAAGCATTTTTAATTTTATTGCTTAAATCGCATTTTCTCGGCGAGCTGAGCGCTTTTTCTGAATTGTGCCTGTCCCGTCACTCTGGTTAGGTTGGCATCGAAAAAAACGCTCTCGGGTGCTTTAGAGTGTCGAGTTATTCACTGCGCATGAAGAAATGACCACCTCCAACGTTTGGTTTATGTTTAATAAGCATTTTTCATTTTATTGCTTAAATCGCATTTTCTCGGCGAGCTGAGCGCTTTTTCTGAATTGTGCCGCTCCCGTCACTCTGGTTAGGTTGGCATCGAAAAAAACGCTCTCGGGTGCTTTAGAGTGCCGAGTTATTCACTGCGCATGAAGAAATGACAACCTCCAACGTTTGGTTTATGTTTAATAAGCATTTTTAATTTTATTGCTTAAATCGCATTTTCTCGGCGAGCTGAGCACTTTTTCTGAATTGTGCCGCTCCCGTCACTCTGGTTAGGTTGGCATCGAAAAAAACGCTCTCGGGTGCTTTAGAGTGCCGAGTTTATTACTGCGCATTAAGAAATGACCACCTCCAACGTTTGGTTTATGTTTTATAAGCATTTTTAATTTTATTGCTTAAATCGCATTTTCTCGGCGAGCTGAGCGCTTTTTCTGAATTGTGCCGCTCCCGTCACTCTGGTTAGGTTGGCATCGAAAAAAACGCTCTCGGGTGCTTTAGAGTGCCGAGTTTATTACTGCGCATTAAGAAATGACCACCTCCAACGTTTGGTTTATGTTTTATAAGCATTTTTAATTTTATTGCTTAAATCGCATTTTCTCGGCGAGCTGAGCACTTTTTCTGAATTGTGCCGTCCCGTCACTCTGGTTAGGTTGGCATCGAAAAAAACGCTCACGGGTGCTTTAGAGTGCTGAGTTTATTACTGCGCATTAAGAAATGACCACCTCCAACGTTTGGTTTATGTTTTATAAGCATTTTTAATTTTATTGCTTAAATCGCATTTTCTCGGCGAGCTGAGCACTTTTTCTGAATTGTGCCGCTCCCGTCACTCTGGTTAGGTTGGCATCGAAAAAAACGCTCTCGGGTGCTTTAGAGTGCCGAGTTATTCACTGCGCATGGAGAAATGACCACCTCCAACGTTTGGTTTATGTTTTATAAGCATTTTTAATTTTATTGCTTAAATCGCATTTTCTCGGCGAGCTGAGCACTTTTTCTGAATTGTGCCGCTCCCGTCACTCTGGTTAGGTTGGCATCGAAAAAAACGCTCTCGGGTGCTTTAGAGTGCCGAGTTTATCACTGCGCATGAAGAAATGACCACCTCCAACGTTTGGTTTATGTTTTATAAGCATTTTTAATTTTATTGCTTAAATCGCATTTTCTCGGCGAGCTGAGCGCTTTTTCTGAATTGTGCCGCTCCCGTCACTCTGGTTAGGTTGGCATCGAAAAAAACGCTCTCGGGTGCTTTAGAGTGCCGAGTTTATCACTGCGCATGAAGAAATGACCACCTCCAACGTTTGGTTTATGTTTTATAAGCATTTTTAATTTTATTACTTAAATCGCATTTTCTCGGCGAGCTGAGCGCTTTTTCTGAATTGTGCCGCTCCCGTAACTCTGGTTAGGTTGGCATCGAAAAAAACGCTCTCGGGTGCTTTAGAGTGCCGAGTTTATCACTGCGCATGAAGAAATGACCACTTCCAACGTTTGGTTTATGTTTTATAAGCATTTTTAATTTTATTGCTTAAATCGCATTTTCTCGGCGAGCTGAGCGCTTTTTCTGAATTGTGCCGCTCCCGTAACTCTGGTTAGGTTGGCATCGAAAAAAACGCTCTCGGGTGCTTTAGAGTGCCGAGTTTATCACTGCGCATGAAGAAATGACCACTTCCAACGTTTGGTTTATGTTTTATAAGCATTTTTAATTTTATTGCTTAAATCGCATTTTCTCGGCGAGCTGAGCACTTTTTCTGAATTGTGCCGCTCCCGTCACTCTGGTTAGGTTGGCATCGAAAAAAACGCTCTCGGGTGCTCTAGAGTGCCGAGTTTATTACTGCGCATTAAGAAATGACCACCTCCAACGTTTGGTTTATGTTTTATAAGCATTTTTAATTTTATTGCTTAAATCGCATTTTCTCGGCGAGCTGAGCACTTTTTCTGAATTGTGCCGCTCCCGTCACTCTGGTTAGGTTGGCATCGAAAAAAACGCTCTCGGGTGCTTTAGAGTGCCGAGTTATTCACTGCGCATGAAGAAATGACCACCTCCAACGTTTGGTTTATGTTTTATAAGCATTTTTAATTTTATTGCTTAAATCGGATTTTCTCGGCGAGCTGAGCACTTTTTCTGAATTGTGCCGCTCCCGTCACTCTGGTTAGGTTGGCATCGAAAAAAACGCTCTCGGGTGCTTTAGAGTGCCGAGTTTATCACTGCGCATGAAGAAATGACCACCTCCAACGTTTGGTTTATGTTTTATAAGCATTTTTAATTTTATTGCTTAAATCGCATTTTCTCGGCGAGCTGAGCGCTTTTTCTGAATTGTGCCGCTCCCGTCACTCTGGTTAGGTTGGCATCGAAAAAAACGCTCTCGGGTGCTTTAGAGTGCCGAGTTATTCACTGCGCATGAAGAAATGACCACCTCCAACGTTTGGTTTATGTTTAATAAGCATTTTTAATTTTATTGCTTAAATCGCATTTTCTCGGCGAGCTGAGCGCTTTTTCTGAATTGTGCCGTTCCCGTAACTCTGGTTAGGTTGGCATCGAAAAAAACGCTCTCGGGTGCTTTAGAGTGCCGAGTTATTCACTGCGCATGAAGAAATGACCACCTCCAACGTTTGGTTTATGTTTAATAAGCATTTTTAATTTTATTGCTTAAATCGCATTTTCTCGGCGAGCTGAGCGCTTTTTCTGAATTGTGCCGCTCCCGTCACTCTGGTTAGGTTGGCATCGAAAAAAACGCTCTCGGGTGCTTTAGAGTGCCGAGTTATTCACTGCGCATGAAGAAATGACCACCTCCACCGTTTGGTTTATGTTTAATAAGCATTTTTAATTTTATTGCTTAAATCGCATTTTCTCGGCGAGCTGAGCACTTTTTCTGAATTGTGCCGCTCCCGTCACTCTGGTTAGGTTGGCATCGAAAAAAACGCTCTCGGGTGCTTTAGAGTGCCGAGTTTATTACTGCGCATTAAGAAATGACCACCTCCAACGTTTGGTTTATGTTTTATAAGCATTTTTAATTTTATTGCTTAAATCGCATTTTCTCGGCGAGCTGAGCACTTTTTCTGAATTGTGCCGCTCCCGTCACTCTGGTTAGGTTGGCATCGAAAAAAACGCTCTCGGGTGCTTTAGAGTGCCGAGTTATTCACTGCGCACGAAGAAATGACCACCTCCAACGTTTGGTTTATGTTTTATAAGCATTTTTAATTTTATTGCTTAAATCGCATTTTCTCGGCGAGCTGAGCGCTTTTTCTGAATTGTGCCGCTCCCGTCACTCTGGTTAGGTTGGCATCGAAAAAAACGCTCTCGGGTGCTTTAGAGTGCCGAGTTTATTACTGCGCATTAAGAAATGACCACCTCCAACGTTTGGTTTATGTTTAATAAGCATTTTTAATTTTATTGCTTAAATCGCATTTTCTCGGCGAGCTGAGCACTTTTTCTGAATTGTGCCGCTCCCGTCACTCTGGTTAGGTTGGCATCGAAAAAAACGCTCTCGGGTGCTTTAGAGTGCCGAGTTTATTACTGCGCATTAAGAAATGACCACCTCCAACGTTTGGTTTATGTTTTATAAGCATTTTTAATTTTATTGCTTAAATCGCATTTTCTCGGCGAGCTGAGCACTTTTTCTGAATTGTGCCGCTCCCGTCACTCTGGTTAGGTTGGCATCGAAAAAAACGCTATCGGGTGCTTTAGAGTGCCGAGTTATTCACTGCGCATGAAGAAATGACCACCTCCAACGTTTGGTTTATGTTTAATAAGCATTTTTAATTTTATTGCTTAAATCGCATTTTCTCGGCGAGCTGAGCACTTTTTCTGAATTGTGCCGCTCCCGTCACTCTGGTTAGGTTGGCATCGAAAAAAACGCTCTCGGGTGCTTTAGAGTGCCGAGTTTATTACTGCGCATTAAGAAATGACCACCTCCAACGTTCTGTTTATGTTTTATAAGCATTTTTAATTTTATTGCTTAAATCGCATTTTCTCGGCGAGCTGAGCGCTTTTTCTGAATTGTGCCGCTCCCGTCACTCTGGTTAGGTTGGCATCGAAAAAAACGCTCTCGGGTGCTTTAGAGTGCCGAGTTTATTACTGCGCATTAAGAAATGACCACCTCCAACGTTTGGTTTATGTTTTATAAGCATTTTTAATTTTATTGCTTAAATCGCATTTTCTCGGCGAGCTGAGCACTTTTTCTGAATTGTGCCGCTCCCGTCACTTGGCATCGAAAAAAACGCTCTCGGGTGCTTTAGAGTGCCGAGTTATTCACTGCGCATGAAGAAATGACCACCTCCAACGTTTGGTTTATGTTTTATAAGCATTTTTAATTTTATTGCTTAAATCGCATTTTCTCGGCGAGCTGAGCGCTTTTTCTGAATTGTGCCGCTCCCGTCACTCTGGTTAGGTTGGCATCGAAAAAAACGCTCTCGGGTGCTTTAGAGTGCCGAGTTATTCACTGCGCATGAAGAAATGACCACCTCCAACGTTTGGTTTATGTTTAATAAGCATTTTTAATTTTATTGCTTAAATCGCATTTTCTCGGCGAGCTGAGCACTTTTTCTGAATTGTGCCGCTCCCGTCACTCTGGTTAGGTTGGCATCGAAAAAAACGCTCTCGGGTGCTTTAGAGTGCCGAGTTTATTACTGCGCATTAAGAAATGACCACCTCCAACGTTTGGTTTATGTTTAATAAGCATTTTTAATTTTATTGCTTAAATCGCATTTTCTCGGCGAGCTGAGCGCTTTTTCTGAATTGTGCCGCTCCCGTCACTCTGGTTAGGTTGGCATCGAAAAAAACGCTCTCGGGTGCTTTAGAGTGCCGAGTTATTCACTGCGCATGAAGAAATGACCACCTCCAACGTTTGGTTTATGTTTAATAAGCATTTTTAATTTTATTGCTAAAATCGCATTTTCTCGGCGAGCTGAGCACTTTTTCTGAATTGTGCCGCTCCCGTCACTCTGGTTAGGTTGGCATCGAAAAAAACGCTCTCGGGTGCTTTAGAGTGCCGAGTTTATTACTGCGCATTAGGAAATGACCACCTCCAACGTTTGGTTTATGTTTTATAAGCATTTTTAATTTTATTGCTTAAATCGCATTTTCTCGGCGAGCTGAGCGCTTTTTTTGAATTGTGCCGCTCCCGTCACTCTGGTTAGGTTGGCATCGAAAAAAACGCTCTCGGGTGCTTTAGAGTGCCGAGTTTATTACTGCGCATTAAGAAATGACCACCTCCAACGTTTGGTTTATGTTTTATAAGCATTTTTAATTTTATTGCTTAAATCGCATTTTCTCGGCGAGCTGAGCACTTTTTCTGAATTGTGCCGCTCCCGTCACTTGGCATCGAAAAAAACGCTCTCGGGTGCTTTAGAGTGCCGAGTTATTCACTGCGCATGAAGAAATGACCACCTCCAACGTTTGGTTTATGTTTTATAAGCATTTTTAATTTTATTGCTTAAATCGCATTTTCTCGGCGAGCTGAGCGCTTTTTCTGAATTGTGCCGCTCCCGTCACTCTGGTTAGGTTGGCATCGAAAAAAACGCTCTCGGGTGCTTTAGAGTGCCGAGTTATTCACTGCGCATGAAGAAATGACCACCTCCAACGTTTGGTTTATGTTTAATAAGCATTTTTAATTTTATTGCTTAAATCGCATTTTCTCGGCGAGCTGAGCACTTTTTCTGAATTGTGCCGCTCCCGTCACTCTGGTTACACTGTAAAAAAAAAACCGTTGTTTTTACGGTAAAAAACTGGCAGCTGTGGTTGCCAGAACTTTACCGTAATAAATATGGTGTAACATTTTTTTACATTACGGTAAAAGGATATTAGGACAGTTGATTTCACGTTTAAGATTGCCATTCAATTCAATATTTTACCGTATAAAAAAAAGGTTTTTCCAACAAAAGAAAAGCTGTTTTGCCATATATTTGACAAGAAAATACCGTATGAATGCCGCATAAATTAAATATTTTGCCATTAATTATTACACTATTTTACTGTAAAAGTAAAACTGTAATTTCCACGGTAAAAAACTGGCAGCTGTGGTTGCCAAAATTCTACCGTAATAAATACGGTAGAGCTTTTTCTGCTATTACGGTAAAAGGATTTTGTACTGTTGATTTGACAGGTAATATTGGTATTTTATTTCATATTTTACCGTATAAATAAATATTTTTTCCATCAAAATAAACAGTTTTGTTTTAAAATTGACATGTAAATACCTTATTAAATAAGGATTTTGCTAGGAAATGTTACAGTATTTTACTGTTCAATTAACAGTATCTAATATAAAATACTACGTTATTCTGTACAAATTCCCTGGAAATATCATATAAATAAAGGTTTTCCATTAAATATGACTGTGTTTCACCGTATACTTAAAGTGAAAAGAATATTTTGGTGTCCAAAATTTTACCGTAATAAATACGGTAGAGCTTTTTCTGCTATTACGGTAAAAGGATTATGTACTGTTGATTTTACAGGTAATTTTTGTATTTTATTTCATATTTTACCATATAAATAAATATTTTTTCCATCAAAAGAAACCTAGTTTTGATTTGTAATTGACATAGAAATACTATATAATATAAAAGATTTTGCCTAAAAGTATTTTAGTGTTTTACTGTACAATTAACAGTATTAAATATAAAATACTACTTAATTCTGTATAAATTCCCTTTAAATATCATATAAATAAAGGTTTTCCTTTATATATATATATATATACCGTTTTTCCCATGTATAATGCGCCCCCATGTATAATACGCACCCTAAAAATGGCTGGAAAAAAGCCTGTACCCATGTATAATACGCACCCAAATTTTGACTCTGTAAACGTAAAATTATTTCAGAAAAAAGATCATCTTTGGGAACAACCGGATGGTATTCTGCCGGTCAGTATCACTGCGCATGCGCTAGTAAACTCGATAGCGAAGAAATGTTTCAGATTTGTGTAGGGTACATTGTGACAGCAAACGAGCAGGTGATCGAGCAGGCATCTGATACGAGAGCATTGTGTTCGTATGGAGCGTGTTTGAAGTGAACAGCAGAGAACAAAGCGCATCCGTAATGGCGGCCTCCGTATCATATCCGGATTTAAAAAAATAATAATAAAAAATGTTTGTACCCATGTATAATGCGCACCCCAGAAAAAACTGCCAGCTGTGGTTTCCAGAATTTTACTGTGATAAATACAGTGGAAATTTTTCAGTATTTAGATTTTATTAATGTTGATTTAACTTTTAATGATTAACATTATCCCACATTTTTTCCATCAAAAGAAAGACATTCACCCGAGAGCCAAGAGCAGTCACCCCGTCGCCCTCCTCTCTCTGCCGCTGGAAGGGCGGTGTGCGGTACATCTCGCGGGGCCCTTGTCCGCGGCGCATCGTGTATTGTTGGTTGCTGCTTTGTGTTGCGGGGTGGTGTCCTATGCTGTATGGAAGGCGGGCCGGTGGAGGGGATCGGGTACGGCGGCTGTACTCCAAAAGAAATCTGAAAATGGACAAGAAAATAATATAAACCAGGATTTGCAGGTATTCTCATTAGATCAGATTATTACAGTTATCTCATTCCTCTCGTTCCTCCTTCTTGGGGCCACGATTCGATTCAAAATCGATTTTTGATTCAAAAAGATTTTTTATTAAAACGATTCGATTTTATTCATAAAGATTTCTTATTGGGTTTCTGATCATGATCTACTCTCATCTGCTTTGGTATACAGAATGACAAGTGGACATAAAAGTGTCTTTTTCACATTTATTACCGTATTTTCCGGCCTATAAGGCGCACCTTCAATGAACGGCCCATTTTAAAACTTTATCCTTATATAAGGCGCACCGGACTATAAGGCGCACCATCATGTCAGATTTTTAATCCAAATCAAATCATTCTCCATTTTATCTTTTTTATTTCAACTTCAGACGGAACAAATTACTTTATAATCATAAAATAATGATCCATAGTCTTTTTGATTCATGATTCATAGTCTTCAGCGGGCCACTTATGATTGATTTCATGACACAATGCTTTGGGCCAGTTTAAATTTAGGAATTTGGTCCATATATAAGGCGCACCGGACTATAAGTTGGTTTTTGAGAAAATTTTAGGTTTTTAGGTGCGCCTTATAGGGCGGAAAATACGGTAAGTTAAATTCTTAGGGAAGTGCCTTTATCAACGACATTGTGTGGTCCTCAATTAGGTAGCTATCTATACAATACGTTTGAACAAAAATAAAGGACTTCTGCATAATACAAAGCCTGGTGTGCCTGTTTTTTAAACAATTTTTTTTTAATTTAAAAAATCGATTAAAAAATCGTTAAACAAAGATCTTATGTGCATCGATTTTTCCCCCACCCTTACTGAATACATATAATACATTTATTAATAATACATAATAAATTAGTTATTGCCCATTACTCACAGGACTTTTGTTGCATGTGCAGGGTCATGGTGAATGTAGTAGTCGTTGGCTCTCTTCAGTCCATACTTTGCATGCCCCTCTCTCATCTACGAGTGTTGTCAGTCTCTCTTTCTCACTCTCATTCTAGGGAATACAGTAAGTTTAAACATAATTATATTATATTTTACCAAGAGCATATCAAGCATTTTATAGTGAGATCTATTTTATAATCAAACGAAACATCCTATTGAAGAAATGCCCCACCACTGTCAGTCTACAGCAGCAGTGTGTAAGGAAAAACTTACCATAAACGTTGTGACTGAATGCATTAACAGGTCCACGTTGAAGGAGGACCATGTTGACAATAACATCACCACTCAATTTCAGGACCTTTGGAGGTGTTTGGCTTGGCCTATTGGAAGGAGATCAATAGTTTGAGGTTTGAGACTGATGTATATCTGATCTAATGTATATATTCCAAATAAGTTGCCAACTTACCAGCTCAGTTCCTTAGCATTCCACTCCACCCCTCCATACAGTTGAATAACTGAACATTTTAGGTGTTTTTTTTAGGGAGGGATAACAGGTCAAAAAGTATTCCATACAGAAATGGTATATATAATGTAATAATTAGGAACCCGAAGATTATCTTACTCATAAATATGTAATAAACATTGTCCAGTCACCAATTCAAGTTTAAAGTATATAAAACGTTAGAACATTGCGATATGATTAGATATGAAGGACATGACAAATGTAACCATTTTTGACCAGTTGAAAAGGGATAAAAAATTATTCACTTTAACATGCCTAATTAGACACGAAGACTTTGGGAAACACCAGATAAATATTGGGATTTGGTTTAAAAAACAACTGGATAAATCTATACAAATTTTTGTTTTTGGCGACTGGATGGGGAGCACTTCTCTCATGTGAATTGCTTAGAAATTCCCTTATTGTTAACCACCCATCCTCTAAATCAGGGGTCACCAAACTACGGCCCGCGGGCCGGATACGGCCCGCAGGACCGTTTAATCCGGCCCGCCAACCCTGAATAAATTGTATTATTAAACTTTTTTTTTTTTTTTGCTCATTTTGCCTGCAATGACTGCGTTTCCCCAGTAGATGGGGAAGCGCTCGCCTGCGCATTTACTACCGGAAGCCGTGTCAGAAAGCTCGGTGCACACTCACAAGTGCGTGTACGGACATGGCGCACTCGCGCTCTATTTGTATCAGTCCCGAATTTAGAGCGTGGGCTGTGACGACAGCATTCTTGTAATTTGCGCGCTGAGCTTTCAGATGCAGTTTTGCGCTAAAGCCACCCACAAACCTTCCCCTGGAATCCTTCCGTTAAAATGTCGCCCAAGTAAAGCAGGGTGAACACAGTGCCGAGCGTTTAAAAGAGTTGCCAATTTGGCTCGACGTACGCGACGTGACGTTCAGCCACATGAACGTCAACATCTACCCGTCACAGATCGAGGTAAACGGACCAACACCTCGGATCTCGCCTAAGAATTGCCACAACAAATTTTACTCCAGACTATGACGCACTATCAAACTTTAACAAAAAAGACAGCGGTGTCTACAAGCCTACTGGAACCTACAAAAGGATTATAAGGAAGGAACACAAGAACTTTAAGAGACTGCTCATATGTGTCAGAGAGGTTCTGCTCTGACAACTGAGCTGAACTTTTATCTGTTAAGATTGTGCATGGCACAACAGAAAGTTAATGTTCCATGGTTTTTTTTCTATGAAGAACCCAGAGAGAGTTATTTAGTTAT
This sequence comes from Syngnathus typhle, assembly GCF_033458585.1. Lineage (NCBI taxonomy): Eukaryota > Metazoa > Chordata > Actinopteri > Syngnathiformes > Syngnathidae > Syngnathus > Syngnathus typhle. The sequence goes on from NW_026871961.1 coordinate 369,965, forward strand.
TATTTATTTCCTGTTTTTTCTGTGAAGAACTCAGAGAGGGTTTAGTTATTATTTATTTCATTAATAGTGTTATTATTTGTTTCCTGACTTTTTTTTCTGTAAAGAACCTGGAAAGGGTTATTAAATAACCGTTATTTGGTTATGTGTGGCTTTCTGGAAAATAAAAAAAAAAAAATTTTTTTAAGCTCCCCTACGATCGTCACACTTTTTCTGTTACAAACTGCCACCGGCCCGCCATCAGAGAAGGGAAAGGTTATGTGGCCCTCACAGGAAAAAGTTTGGGGACCCCTGCTCTAAATGCTCAAGGTCTCTTGTTTGTGGTTGTATGTCATTCCCGCACCTTCCTGTCAGTCTTAGGCTGTCTCTCTCAAATGAAGGTTAAAAGCCCAAAAAATATCTTGATAGAAAATGGCCATAGCTGTTTTTATAGCATCAACATTTACCTAAACTTTATTTACCCCTTTCCTGGCAACCATACCCACTTCTGTATAACAAAAAGCCTCAACAGCATATGACAAGTTTTTTTTAGGTTTTTTCGTACATATTTATTGACAAAACTCCATATAACAGCTTGAGTATTGACTCAATAGATTGAGTCAGGCTGTATTATGTGTAACTCCGCAAACAGTCAGCAGCTGTGTTACAGTGAACTGTAAATTGCATTTAATAATCCACTGGCAGACAAATAATCAACTATGACTCTCTGAAAGAGTGACTCACATAAACGTGATTTACATGGGACTACAATATTTTCAACACTTATTCTACTCAATAAACCTGAACGACCAATTGGCCACAAAAAACATGTTCTTCTTACATTTTGAAATATAGGAAAGTTATTCCACTTCTGTGAAGTTGTAAACAGCATTGGTTTGAAATTGTACAAACTATAGAATTCACAAAACAATTACCTTAAAGACTGTAAACGAAAAAAAGTGCCATCAAAGACATTTCTGGATTAATTAGCACAAATCCACTGATCGCTCTCAGTGAAGCTAAACACGTACCTTTAGAAACCACCAGACATTTTCCAACAAAAAGTTAACACTGGATTTCAATTTACCTTGTGGTACAATTTTAAAAACAAAATAGGTACAGTGTACCATAACATATTGTATACTTGAACATCCAGTATACCTGAACACACATTAACCACTCATACCTTAACCACTTGTCCCTAAAGGGTTAATAGGGTGTGTCTATCTCCACTCATGGTCTGCGAGGTCTGCAATCAGAGTGAGGACTCTAGGATTGACTGAGAGTACTTTCTTTTTTTTATTCCACTCGACCTTGGTGCCTCTCTCAGGATTTATTGAGAAGAAACACCTTCATAAGAAAAAAAACAAAGAAGTAACAATTAATGGGTGAGATCAAAGAAATTATTGCTCTAGCAGAAATAAACTGTACCTTTGGAGAAACTCTAGTGTTGATCGTAGTTCCACTGGGTAGTGTATGTTGAAGCAATAGAAACTCCCAAACAGCAGGCAAACGGCAGAGGTGAAGGAAGTGATGTGGTCGTTGACAACCTTTTGGTCAATGCTCAACATGAATGTGTCAGCAGAAAAGCAACAGGACCCTGAAAATATTAACAACATAAAAAACAAAATGAAAAAATAAAAACATTCAGTTATAAGGACTTAAATGTCAGATATTGACTAAAATACAATGGTGCTTATTACATTAAAACAACAACAACATTTTAATAGCGTAATAGCGTACTGAAAACTGAGTTAATTTAAACTATGCTATTGCATTGAATTCTCCTATGGGCTGGTCTTGGTGCCAGGTGAAGTAATAAGATATACAAGTGTAGGTAGGTAGGTAGGTAGATAGGTAGATAGGTAGGTAGGTAGGTAGGTAGGTAGGTAGGTAGGTAGGTAGGTAGGTAGGTAGGTAGATAGATAGATAGATAGATAGATAGATAGATAGATAGATAGATAGATAGATAGATAGATAGATAGATAGATAGATAGATAGATAGATAGATAGATAGATAGATAGATAGATAGATAGATAGATAGATAGATAGATAGATAGATAGATAGATAGATAGATAGATAGATAGATAGATAGATAGATAGATAGATAGATAGATAGATAGATAGATAGATAGATAGATAGATAGATAGATAGATAGATAGATAGATAGATAGATAGATAGATAGATAGATAGATAGATAGATAGATAGATAGATAGATAGATAGATAGATAGATAGATAGAATAGTATAATTTGATGTCAGTATACATATAGATTTAGCTGCGGGGTTTGGTTAGACATTTAATTTTTGTTTACTTACCACACACAATTATGCAGGGTGTTGCCGGCAACTTCTCTATCTGAACCTCTTGGGCCAGGCATGTCTCCTCAACGTATTGGAGCAGGTTCTCCTCCTTCTCACCAAAATGAGCCAGTAAAAGAAGTACCATCTTTACAAGGTCTTGTGAGCAACCATCCAAATGGCCCAGCTCAGTCTGAAACTTGAGAAGAGCATCCAGGACTTGTTTGCGTTTTTGTGCATCAACATTCTTGAAGAAGTTTAAGAGGCGTCTTCCTTTTTTCTCCACATTGCCAAGGAAAGTATCCATTAGACTCAGACCAGTAAGTTCTTGGAAGTGTGCTACCATACCAGCTTCCTTGAACAAAAAGGGCCACTCTTGGCTGAGTTTCTGAATGCTTGTCCCCTTGTTGATGTCTTTACGCTGTGTGTAATAGGTGGACTGTATTAACTTTTTCACATTGTCTGCATTGAAGTCAATCTCTTCAAACATCTCCTTCATCTTGTTTTTTTTTTCTTGCTGACTCTCCATAGTCTCAGAGAGTGGCAAATATTTCGGCTCCCAGTTTATACAGCCATATGTGTCTTGAACTCTGGCTTTTTGTTCAGCTGGAATTTCTTCAGTATCAGACTCATCTGGTGCAACCTTGCGTTTTCTTATTTTTGGTGTGTTGGGTCGTTTCACATTTTCAACTCGTGCTTGGAGTTGCTTTACCAGTGAATGATATCCAGGTCCAATGACATCACCCTCTATGACATCTTGGAGGGCTTCTGGATACTTGGCCACCATTCTTTTGCCTATCTCTGTAGTGTTGTGTTTGGTTGGATTATTACACATCTTCATGATCTCAGAAACCACTATCCTTACCATCTCTCGCCGCAGCCGCGGACTAGGTCTCACCTTCCTTTCTAAACTCTGCACTAACTCTTCAGGGAGCTTCTGCCATGGTATCTGGAATGTCTCTACCCAGTTTGCCACAAAAGTGGAACAGTTACCTGAGGGGGATGAGGTGATTGAGGAGGATGATGGTGAGGGAGAGACTGAAGGTGGAGAGGAACAGACGGACAGTGGAGAGGAAAATGCTGCAGTTGTAGTGCTTGAGTCTGTAACAGAAGAACAGGAGAAACATTAAACCTTGAAGGATGTCGTGCTTCTCTGTTGAATATTTTATGTATTGTTAATATGGCTGCAACTAACATTTTTCATTGTCAATTAATCTATTCGTTGTTTGGTCCATAAAATGTTACAAAATAGTAAACAATGTTGATCACTGTTCAAGGCCTCAAGTGTCTTGTTTGTCCATAATATTAGAAAATGTTGTAAAATATGAGTTTTCATATTAAGTTTTTCCCTTTTTAAAAAATTTGACTCAAAACAATGATTAAAATAATTGTTACTTAATTTAATAATTAACTGATTACTTGTTAACTGTTAAATAACTGGATAATGTGTGCTATGCTGTTATGGCAATGTAGAAATTTTGTGAAATTATGTTAAATTTAAAAAACACTTACTGTTCTGGGCCCAAGCAGCAACAAGTCTTCTGGCTTGGACTGGCTTCAACACTGGCAGCAAGTCTCCTTCTGTAATGTACTGCAGATCATCTATGGTCTCAGCACCAAATCCCTTCAATGTATCTTCCACTGAACTAAGAACTGCTTGAGGAAGGTCTGGAAGCACTGCAGCAATTGCACTACTTATCGTCTGTATCTCTGATTCAGCCATATCTATCAGATACACAAACACAAAGAAGTTGGCCTTTAGTCTACTGACATCAAAGCATCTACTCTGACAATACACTGTGCTTCAGTGGCACTATCTGGTATCATTTTTGATGTAAGATGATAATGGCCACATGTCAATCAGTTCATTAATGTGTAGGCACTGCAATCTTCCACTGTCATTTTTCACTGAGTACATGTGGTAGTGTGGCAGGAATTCTGCTGAATACACTCTCATCAGCAAATGAAGTGCAGAATCATCTTTAACTACAAGGAGGAGGAGTTCACCAAACTCCATTGAGTCATCATTCCTAGTGACAACGAATTGCCCCTTTTTGTATATTATCCCATTATACTGCAAATCTACAGGAATCTTTGTATTAATTTCAGTGAAGCCAAATTGTAAGACTGCATCTTTAACTTGTTCACTGTATAGCTCAGAGTAGAAAGGTACGCCTTCTTTCATAAGCAAGGCTTGAGGACTCACTGACCCAGCTGAAAGATAGGCCTGAAACATCTGATGTCTTTCTGAAAGAGTGAGACACAGGTTTTTAAAGTTTTTCAAATGCCTTGCACATCTTTTAAAGTAACTATGCTTACTTTCAAAGCGCATAGTCCATAGTCTCATCAGTGGGCCAAATTTTAAAATCAGTCCTGGGTAGTGGCGCAAATAATGATGCTTTGGTCTCAAGTTGGTATCTGGAAACAGTGCTTTCCTGGAATCCAAATATTCCTGAATTAGAGCATCCAGGTAAAGAACCTGTGGCTCAGAAATCTTTTGAGCGCAAATCAAGTCAACTATGTCCTTTAGTTGCAGAGTTAATTGCCACACATCATCTTGTGCGTCTTCCACTCTGTCTCCAATGATTAAAGGTAACAGTCGTAAAAAGTTCCAGTTTTGTACAGCATGACCAGAAAGTCGCAGTGTTTTAGGACTGACCTCACATGGCTTGGAGGAAGCATCTACAGCTCCATATTTGAACTGATTAATGCGTCTGTTCAAAATAGTGTATGTGAACCATCTCTTTTTTTTAACAAAGTACCTCAGGTAAAGTGCTAAATCATAAGATAGGACACCCTCAAAGATGTCGTGACCAAGACAGGGGGGGCAAACCAGGCAGACAAACATCAAAGTGTTTTAAGGTATTAAATTCTGACCTGAACTTTATTCCATGAACATCCGCCACGCCTTCAGCTTGTAACTGATCCACTGCTGACTTGTAGCTTTCAGGGGTTCTTTCTGGTCCGCAAGAAATTGGGTCATCCCCCTGAAATTGAATTCGAGAAATGAGGCAGTATCTGCAGAAATATTTTGAAGAACTGAAATTTTCAGTAAAGCCACCAATGCAATGCGAGCCCAAGTTGTCTCCAGCAATGCAGTAGAGAGTCCCTTTAACAACATTTTCATCTGCCATTGCAATCCCATTCTCCTCCAGTAGTTTCAAGTCAGCCAGTAGCTCTGAAAAAACCTTGCCATGGCCAAATTCTTTAAAGTCCTTTTCTCTACACAGCAAAACCAGCTGCATGTGATCAACATTTGATCGAAAATGTGGGGGCAAATTTAATAGTGAGAAGTACACAGCCAAAATTTTGTGCTTCTTTTTTGCAGAACCCAAAGGGTTAACGACCTCAAATGCATCCTGGTATAGTATCAGCTTAAGGCAGTGCTTCTCAAATAGTGGGGCGCGGTGCTATTCCTGGGGGGGCGCGTGTGACCCTGGGGAACAGGCTTTTTTTTTGGCAGTACTAGAATAAAGTGTAATTGCGTGTTTACTACAGCAGGGGGCAGTGGCGCTCTCATTGTTACTTCTGTCACGTTTGCGACAGTGCAACATTTTACGACTTACAAGACAAGTTAGGATAGTCACGGTGGGGAGGGGGGGCGCGAATAGTTTTCTTCTTGCTAGGGGGGGGGCGTAACAGAAAATAATTGAGAAGCACTGGCTTAAGGCAAGATGCATTTTCTTGAAAAAAGGTATTTGATTTAAACACCTTACCATCATGGCAGTCACAGAGAACATCTGGTTTTGAAACAGAATTATCGTAAGGAGCTGCTGACATGAGCACTGATTGTAACATATTCTTCAGTGTGTTTAACACAGGAATGTAGTACGCAAATCTTTCTGTTCTGTTCTCATCTCTCCCTAGAAACACCTTTTTGGGCTCAACATATTTAAACATTTCTTTGAAACACTGTGCTCTAGAGTATGCTGTCCTCATTGGCCCTGTGTGACACGCTGAAAACAAATCACATTCCTTTACTGTATCACAGATTTTTACAATCTCTTCATCTGATACTGACAAATCTTTCAGAAGCAAGTTTAATCTGTTCAGTGTATATGTGTGTCCCATCTCATGTATGTTTTGAATCTCTTCAACGATGGTCTGAATAGTAGATGCTGGAATAAGAAGCTGGCCCATAAGTTTTATGTAAAATAAACACACATTTCTGAGGTACAAGTCACTGAAATTAGACGAGTCCCCAAAAGTGTTTTCAGCAGCCTCTGATACACTGGCAGTTTCGTGCACGGTAGGGATGTTTTGCTCATTTGTAGAAGGACTTTCTGAGTTTGTATCTCTGAATTGGCCACAAATCACATGTGCTGAACAATGTCGGTGTTTTCTGGACATATGAGAAGTAAATGAAGACTTCACAGTAAAAAGTGAGGTTTTGCATCCTCTCACTGGGCAGTTTATGGGGTGTCCCTTTGCTATGTGCTCCTTAAGGTGAGCAAGCAACTCCCTGACTCCGTCACACTGGCGCTCACAAAGTGCAACCGTGCACTTCAATGTAGCTTTAGCCATAGCATGATCCGGAGCAGTCAACGAGACTGCACTATGGTGGCGATAGAAGTGCGATTTTAATGCTGCATATCTAGAAAATACCTGCTTACAGTCAATTTCCACACACTTGAAAATACAACGGGGCTCATTGCGATGCAGTTTACAATGCAAAACATATGCTTTAAGAGACTGAACAGATTCTCCACAAACACAACAAGAATACATCTTACACGTCAAACAGGGAAATATCAACCATAAAACCTAACCTAAAAACCATATAAAACATCAACCTTACCGTAGTAAGATGCTGAAAATGAGCAAAATCCAAAATGAGAGTAGAGAAAGTTTCGACGTTGTGGTGCTGCTGCCGTAACCGTTCGTTGCTTCGTCCACTGGTAGCGGAGCCAAGTGCAAGGCGCTGATTGGACGCCTCGTCAAGATTCAAACAATCAGTTTGAATTCTGGCGCCCTTTCTTTCTTTTTAAAAATAAACAAAAACTCTGTAGGCCTATTTTATTTTGCTAAGTCCTTTTCACCTTTGGTGGTTATTGAACAGGTTTACTGCAAAATAATAAAAAAAAGGGAAAAAAAGAAAATCAAGTGCAAGTTTTTTCGATCTTTTTTTTTTAAACGACTTTTCACAATAATGGACCATCTATAAATGCAAACTTCAAGCCTACAACCTGTTTATTTCATATCGAATATCATATATATATATATATAAACAGATTAATTGGTGATTATGAAAATTATTCAAGATATTTGTAACTCTAAATACATTTAAAAGTGTAAAGGCTCAAATTATTCTAACTTTCTGTCTCTCTCTCTCAATTTGTTTTTCTCAGCAAATTTTAAAGATGCTGCAAATAACTGCACAAGACAGTTGTGGCTACATACACGCACAAGCATGTGCTGTCGCCCTCTCCGTGTCCACACTGCCACACTGGTAGGATAGAGTCTGCCGGAGCTTTGACACGACAGATCGTAGAACTTTCCGTGTGGTACCTGTGTTCTAATGTTAGCTAATATAGTAGCTCAAAGAGGCTTGAATAGTCAATTTTGGATAGGAACCCTCCTAACTAATTGAAATTACCGCAATTCCTTGCAGCAGCAACAAAATAATTACGCACCGTTCGGTCATTCACAACCAGACATAAGAAAGAAAATAATGTATTTAAACAGTCTGATGTAGACTGCAGCAGAGAGAGTACGCGATTATCAACATATAGCCTACGTGTTGATGTGATGTAAAAACTTTTATCATGAAGTGCGTTCTGTTGTTGACTGCCAAGCTAGAGTAAAAACTGTTTTTCTGACATCCAGCGTCCTGCAGATCATCATGAAGTTAGCGTTGAAGATTATTAATATATTTTTGCCAAAAACAGTAGAAGAAATGGACGGAGCCATCACGTAGAAATCAATGGAGGCAATTGAAGCCAATTTGAACCACTTCCCGTTAGTCAACTAACCCTTCTGCACAGGTTCAGGTGCATTGTTGCCAACTCCTCAGTTAGGAAAGTCGCTATTGGCTGCCCTGAAAGTCGCCAGATGACGTCACCTAATTTGTAGTTCGTAGTTTGTGCGGATGCGCTAATTCGTTTGTAGTTTTGAGGCTTTACCCACAAACTATGACGTCATTTTCAAATTGCAAACAGCCGGCCGCCGCTGTTTAAAATAAAGAGGTAAAGGACAGCTGTGCTTGCAGGCAACACTGTCTGCGGCTGCACCAGCGGCTCATGAAGTGAGGAAACACCAAAATGAACTCCCTGAAAAGTCGCTAGGTTTGTTGCTTGTCGCTTCTTGGAAAAAAGTCGCTAGAGGGGTCAGAAAAGTCGGCAAGTTGGCAACACTGCTCAGGGGACATAGATGTGATGAAGGAACGTAGTCTGACCGAGCATGTGACCGAGTCTGAGCCAATGGTTTGACCGAGTCTGACTCACGTAAGTCCTGTGCGTATGCTCATTACATAAATTAAGTCACGTTAGCATTGATTTCAGAAAAACGTTTATTAGTCAGCCGAAATGAATGGAATTCAATGGAAGGCTAGGTGGAGCTGGTCCAGTAGTTGGCCTCAGATCCCCCCATGCTGGCTTGAACCTCCGAAAGTTCGCATGCCCCCTTGATTTTAGCCATGACTTACTTACGCGGTCACATGGGTTTTATCCAAACGAACTAGGCTGGCCGGCCGATCCGGATTGTCGCCACAGGGGTCCGAAGACTCTTTGCGGTCAGACGAGGTTTTATCAACCGGGCCCAAGCCCAGAATCTAGGTGACGCAAGTGAAAAGCGCTCAAGTACAGTTTAGCTGGTGGCGCTAATGCTAATATCAGTGACCACTATGTACTTACGTTCCTGGTCATGTTTAGTTTGCTAACTTTACCCGCCCACAGCATGGATCATGCACTTTCGGTCAACCTGTTGATTCTTTCAGCAACAATTGATTTCTTTGCAATTAACGGAGAGTCAAGGTTTACAGGAGAGTAGGTCATGCCAGAAAGAGACGTGTGCGGTACTGTGTTTTATTATAAACACTTTGTAGTTTTACCACAGATCAAGTCTATAACATTCACTGTCGCATCATGACGTAGTCTAGTGCATGCAGTCGGATTCTCTGAACGCTGTGGTCGTCTTCTCCCCACTTCCTATGATTCCCCTTTAACATCTTTCCTTGACCTTGTGATGTTTTCCATCAAAATGGAGGAAGAGGTTAGGAAAGACTAAAAAGCATTGTTTGACTAATCTACCACATCCTATCATCTGGTGGCATGTCTCGAGCATCTGAATCTTATGCAGGCTTAAAGGTACGGCGGAGGCTGATTTACTTCCGGGTGGATCATCAAGACGATTGGTCCTCAATTGTCAATCATTCTGGAGAATTTTACTAATACTGTCGTACGTGCTCTTTCCAGTTTTCGCTTTCTGTGCATGCATACTTTCAAAAAGTATCTTTGAAGTGTCTGAGAAGAAGAGAAAGGCCTCAGAAAGGCGTTGTTTACTTGTGTGTCTATCGTGTAATATGTCTTGTCACCGTGGGATAGGGAAAACGTAATTTCGATGTCTTTGTGTGTCTCGGCATGTGAAGATGTTGACAATAAAGCAGACTCTGACTTTGAAAAAGAGAGAAACAAGACCAGAGTTGCGCATGCCCATTTTTTATAAAAGTGCACCGTAAAAAATGGCTGTGAAATCTACAGTTAATTACTATATATATATATATATATATATATATATATATATATATATATATATATATATATATATATATATATATATATATATATATATATATATATATATATATATATATTATATGATATATATATGATAGATATATATATATATATCATATGATATATATATATCATAATGAAATCAATAATTATCATATAAATATCATATAAAAATGATGACTTTAATAATCATTATGTCATAATGACTTACCATGGCATTATTTTTATTCCATTTTTTCCGTTTTCTTTTTCACTGGCGGGTATGGGGTGACATGGGCTGACATGAATTCATCCAATGAGGATCGAGTGTGTTCAACGGTCCTGCTTTGAATGGCCAATCACGTCAAAGTGAACGGGACAAATCGCAATCACAGCGCTTGCATCTCTGGCTCCGACAACAACTTTTCTCATAAGACCTTGTCTTGTATTGTGTGTTTTTTTGTTGTCTTTCTATGTGTTTGCGTCGTCTGTGTTCATTTGTTTCACTTTGGCTGCGAAAACGGCACCGAGAGAGCGCTGTTTTTCGATCGCGAGAGAGAGGGCAGACAGAGCTAGCTACTGGTAACGTTAACTGTTAGCTAGCTTGTGATAGCAGTAACTTTAACTGACCAGATTCTCTTTTTTTTAAACTTACTGAAGCCACAAAATGGTATATGACACATGTAGTACTTGCTGCGACAGTACGATGGTCGTTACTGTGTCGTTATTTTATATTTTTATGCTGCGCAAGAGAAGAGTATTTTCCCGCCTTTCTGTTTTTCAACACCTTCTCCGCCTCCGTATGCGTTTTCCTTCCGGAGGCAGCACCACCAAGCACACGTCGCGACGTCCAGAAACTCGGTAAGTAGGACTACTATCACTATAAGTAATAAAATCAAATAGTAATACACAAGTAGTAATCAGTTTGCTTGCCATCAGTTACTATATATGCTCCTTTTATCTGTTTTATGTACAGCTTGTAAGATATGTATGCTCCCTGCCCTGTTTTTACAGTCATTCATGTGAACCAGATCATTTATAAAATGGACTGCTGTGAAATATGATTTTTGTTATGTCTGACTTTAAGGAGAGACAATCCTGACTGCAAAAAAATGGATGCTGTCGATCGAGGGGAGGGTCATAATCCCACCTGCTGCTCACGTGGCTGACTTCACCACTGCCTTGGCTGGCCACTCTCTTCGCCTGTTACTATGTTTTCAACCTAGAGTATCAGGGGGAAACCTGCACAACTTTGGAGTTTATTCAGAGGTATTAACCGATAAAATTATATACCTAACTTTATTCCCACTGGCATTTCTATATCTCTCTGATAATTGCAATTGTCTCAACCTCTAACTCATTTCATATGTTTTTGGTTAGGATTAATCCTGACTCCACCAAGTGCAGTGCCAAGGAGCAGATGAGCCGGAAGACTGGGAGAGTGGTGAGGAGGAAGACTTGATACATGAACCCCCATGTGATCTCCTTCATCATGGAGTTCATGAAGGCTTCACTTCATGGAGGCTAACTGACTAGATACAGGTGAGGTTCAGATAACGGTCACAACTAATTTGCATATCAGCTGTTTCAATGCAGAGATTTATTTTCTCTCCGATTTAACTTGCGACATATTCAAATCGATTTTTAAGTCCCATGGGCTCACCACCTGTGGGAGGGGCCAAAGGGGTCGGGTGCATTGCAAGCTGGGCGGCGGCCAAAGGCAGGGACCTTGGCGGTCTGATCCCCGGCTGCAGAAGCTGGCTCTTGGGACATGGAATGTCACCTCTCTGGCTGGAAAGGAACCCGAGCTGGTGTGCGAGGCAGAAAAGTTCCGACTAGATATAGTCGGACTTGCCTCCACGCACAGTTTGGGTTCCGGTACAAGCCCTCTCGAGAGGGGCTGGACTCTCTTCCACTCTGGAGTTGCCCACGGTGAGAGGCGTCGAGCAGGTGTGGGTATACTTATTGCCCCCCGGCTGGGCGCCTGCACATTGGGGTTCACCCCGGTGAACGAGAGGGTAGCCTCCCTCCGCCTTCGGGTGGGGGGACGGGTCCTGACTGTTGTTTGTGTCTATGCACCAAACGGCAGTTCAGAGTACCCACCCTTTTTGGAGTCCCTGGAGGAGGTGCTGGAGAGCGCTCCTTCTGGGGACTCCATCGTTCTACTGGGTGACTTCAAAGCTCACGTGGGCAATGACAGTGAGACCTGGAAGGGCGTGATTGGGAGGAACGGCCCCCCCGATCTGAACCCGAGCGGTGTTCTATTATTGGACTTCTGTGCTCGACACGGATTTTCTATAATGAACACCATGTTTAAAACTAAGGGTGTCCATGTGTGCACTTGGCACCAGGACACCCTAGGCCGCAGTTCGATAATCGACTTTGTAGTCGTGTCATCGGATTTGCGGCCGCATGTTTTGGACACTCGGGCGAAGAGAGGGGCGGAGCTGTCAACTGATCACCACCTGGTGGTGGGTTGGCTCCGATGGTGGGGGAAGATGCCGGTCCGACCTGGCAGACCCAAACGTTCTGTGAGGGTCTGCTGGGAACGTCTGGCGGAATCCCCTGTCAGGAAGAGCTTCAATTCCCACCTCCGGCAGAACTTTTCCCACGTCCCGGGGGAGGCGGGGGACATTGAGTCCGAGTGGACCTTGTTCCGCGCCTCCATTGTTGAGGCGGCCGAGCGGAGCTGTGGCCGTAAGGTCATTGGTGCCTGTCGTGGCGGCAATCCCCGAACTCGCTGGTGGACACCGGCGGTAAGGGATGCCGTCAAGCTGAAGAAGGAGTCCTATCGGGCCGTTTTGGCCTGTGGGACTCCCGAGGCAGCTGACAGGTACCGGATGGCCAAGCGGAACGCGGCTTCGGCGGTTGCTGAGGCAAAAACCCGGGCGTGGGAGGAGTTTGGCGAGGCCATGGAAAATGACTTCCGGACGGCTTCGAGGAAATTCTGGTCCACCATCCGGCGTCTCAGGAGGGGGAAGCAGTGCAACGTCAACACTGTTTACAGTGGAGATGGCGTGCTGCTGACCTCGACTCGGGACGTCGTGTGTCGGTGGGGAGAATACTTCGAAGACCTCCTCAATTCCACCGACACGCCTTCCATTGTGGAGGCAGGGCCTGGGGACTCAGAGGCGGACTCTCCAATCTCTGGGGTTGAAGTCACTGAGGTAGTTAAAAAACTCCTCGGTGGCAAGGCCCAGGGGGTGGATGAGATCCGCCCGGATTTCTTAAGGGCTCTGGATGCTGTGGGGCTGTCATGGCTGACACGTCTCTACAGCATCGCGTGAACATCGGGGACAGTGCCTCTGGATTGGCAGACTGGGGTGGTGGTTCCCCTCTTTAAGAAGGGGGACCGGAGGGTGTGTTCCATTTACAGGGGAATTACACTCCTCAGCCTCCCTGGTAAGGTCTATTCAGGGGTGCTGGAGAGGAGGGTCCGTCGGGAGGTCGAACCTCGGATTCAGGAGGAACAGTGTGGCTTTCGTCCTGGCCGTGGAACAGTGGACCAGCTCTTCACCCTCAGCAGGATCCTCGAGGGTGCATGGGAGTTCGCCCAACCAGTCCACATGTGTTTTGTGGACTTGGAGAAGGCGTTCGACCGTGTCCCTAGGGAGGTCCTGTGGGGGGTGCTTCGGGAGTACGGGGTACCGAGCCAACTGATAAGGGCGGTTCGGTCCGTGTATCACCGATGCCAGAGTTTGGTCCGAATTTCCGGCAGTAAGTCGGATTCGTTCCCAGTGAGGGTTGGACTCCGCCAAGGCTGCCCTTTGTCACCGATTCTGTTTATAATTTTTATGGACAGAATTTCTAGGCGCAGCCGAGGCGTTGAGGGTGTCCGGTTTGGGGACCTCAGCATCGCGTATCTGCTTTTTGCAGACGACGTGGTGCTGTTGGCTTCTTCAGGCTGTGAGCTCCATCTCTCACTGGAGCGGTTTGCAGCCGAGTGCGAAGCGGTTGGGATGAGGGTCAGCACCTCCAAATCCGAGTCCATGGTCCTCGATCGGAAAAGGGTGGAATGCCCTCTCCGGATCGGGGATGAGATCCTGCCCCAAGTGGAGGAGTTTAAGTATCTTGGGGTCTTGTTCACGAGTGAGGGGAGGATGGAGCGCGAGATCGACAGGCGGATCGGTGCAGCGTCGGCAGTAATGCGGACTCTGTACCGGTCCGTCGTGGTAAAGAGAGAGCTGAGCCAAAAGGCAAAGCTCTCAATTTACCGGTTGATTTACGCTCCTACCCTCACCTATGGTCATGAGCTATGGGTCGTGACCGAAAGAACGAGATCCCGGATACGAGCGGCCGAAATGAGTTTTCTCCGCAGGATGTCCGGGCTCTCCCTTATAGAGATAGGGTGAGAAGTTCGGTCATCCGGGAGAGACTCGGAGTAGAGTCGCTACTCCTCCACGTTGATAGGAGCCAGATGAGGTGGCTCGGGCATCTCATCAGGATGCCTCCTGGACGCCTCCCTGGGGAGGTGTTCCGGGCATGTCCCACCGGTAGGAGACCCCGGGGACGACCCAGGACGCGCTGGAGAGATTATGTCTCTCAGCTGGCCTGGGAACGCCTTGGGATCCCCCGGGATGAGTTAGAGGAAGTGGCTGGGGAGAGGGAAGTCTGGGAGTCCCTCCTGAAGCTGCTGCCCCCGCGACCCGACCCCGGATAAGCGGAAGAAGATGGATGGATGGATGGATGGATGGATGGATGGATTTTTAATCATCTCATGAGTAATCGTTACATCCCTACTAATAATATAACTCCAACCTTGCTAATTGCATGAGTGTTCCTGCAGCCAGTGACACACTTCCTATCAGGAACAAGTATCTTGACATGACAACGACATCACCATCATAATTCTTAATGTATTTTCTTCTTTAATTTCAGGGCTCCTGTTTTGTCCAAGCCCAAGGAAGTTTTGTCTAAAAGGTTTGGTAATGTGCTTTATGTTCCTGTTCACAAAAAAATAAATAACCCTGTTAACAAATTTCTTGTTGTCTGTAGTTAATTGAAATATTTTAGAATATGGGTCATTCTATTAATGATTAATATTAAATCACTGATTCAGCATTTAAATTGTACAGTGAGAAACTCAATTTACAATGATTACCTGGTACCTACTCTTACTGCATTGCCATATACAATACAGTTCATTTGTTTGTACAGTAAATAAACCAGTTATGTAAAGGCAACTGAAAGCGCGGTATTTCATTGATATTTATTCTGCAGTTAAGCAACTAATACTGTAAATGCAACTAAAATCACAGTTTTTAATTTTTTTAGTATAGTTAAAACATCTAACTAAATAAAACTGAAATCACAGTATTTAAATGTTATTTTGTATACAGTTAAACAACTAATACTGTAAACGCAACTGGAATCACAGTATTTAATTGTTATTTAGCATACAGTTAAAACATCTAATACTATAATTACAACTGAAATCACAGTATTTAATACCGTTAATGGAGAGGGCGATTCTTTCCTGAATTTCAAGAAAATCTTCCGCCTTACCTTTCATGTTAGGCATAATTAATAGATTGGTGTCAGTTCAGATGGCCCCAGGCATTATTCACCCCGCCTTAGGTCACCTCCGCTGGGTGAAAAGAGCAAGAATTCCAAATCTGAGAGAAATTAAAAAACGGATATTTCTGATGCATGTCCTGAGTTTTGTTGATATACAGCATAAGTCGAATCTTAGCTCAATATACATCATGAATAGACAAATAATTTGTATTTTCAAAGCTTTTAATCAATCAGACCTTATGGGTCAGTGAACCCAATTTCATAGAATAGTGCAAACATTGTGTTGGGAAAAAAAGGTGTTCAAAATAAACATCTTCTATAACACCACACCGCTTCTGATTTGTGAAACCTTGACTCTATTTGTGAAAATGTAAATCTGAGTTGGCTTCTCCATCGCAAGAGCAATTCCACATGGTTTTTGGTATCCAGACCACATTAGTCAAGATCCTGATCAAAAACTACAATACTTAAACTCAATTCAAATCTCAATTTAAATATTCTAGACTGCATGAAGATTAATTAAAACACAGTTTCTGAAAAATAATTTTATGACATTTTTGCAAATTAGGTTCACTTATGACATCTTTGGGATCCAGACCACATTTCACGAGAGAAAAAGAGAGAAAAATAAATAGATAAATAAATGCAAGAATTACAGTGATGGCTCATAAATGTAATACGGAATATTATTGTTAAATATATGGTGTTTAATACTTTTAACAGTGAGAAAAAGTACTCTTTACCAAAAATAAACGCAAGAATTACATTGATTGCTCGTATATGTGCATTACGGTATATTACTGTTAAATTTATGGTGTTTTATACTTTTAACAGTGAGAAAAAGTATTTTGTACATAGAATAAATGCAAAAATTTCATTGATTGCTCGTATACGGTGTGGGACGTGTTCTGTGAGGACTACGGGGACGACATCGACGGTCTCACCAGCTGTGTCACGGACTACATTAACTTTTGTGTAGACTCCACCATACCCACCAAAACAGTCAGAGTTTTTGCAAACAGCAAACCTTGGATCACCCCTGAGATCAAAGACCTGCTCAGGGACAAAAGGAGGGTCTTTAAATCGGGAGACAGGGACCTACTGAAAACGGTGCAGAGGGACTTGAGGAAGAAGATCAGGGAGGGGAAGAGCAACTACAGGAGGAGGATGGAAGACCAACTGCAGCGGGACAACGTCAGCGGGGTCTGGAGGAGCCTGAACACCATCTCAGGACGTAGCAACTCCAGACCTGCGCTGGACAGGGATCAGGAGTGGGTGAATGACCTGAACCGGTTCTTCAACCGTTTTGAACAAACATCCACTCCTCCCCCCACCCCGACTGGAGCCTCTTCTACTCCGAGGACTCTCACCTCAACCCCGCCCCCTGCTACACCCCCTCCAAGACCCCCCAGCCCATTCTCAACTCCACCGAACCCACCAAGCATCCCCCCCAAAGGAGCTGGTGGTGGACTTCCGCCGGCGCAAAGTCTCCCCCTCGTCGATGAACATCCAGGGAACGGACATAGAGATTGTGGACTCTTACAAGTTCCTGGGTGTTCACCTGAACAATAAACTGGACTGGGGCCCTATACAAGAAGGGCCAAAGCAGACTCCACCTGCTGCGCAGACTGAGGTCCTTCGGAGTGAGGGACGGCCTCCTGAGGACCTTCTATGACTCTGTAGTGGCGTCCGCCATTTTTTATGGGGTGGTCTGCTGGAGCAGCGGCATCACTGCAGCGGAGAGGAAGAGGCTGGACAAGGTGGTGAAGAAAGTCGACGCTGTCCTGGGCTGCAGTCTGGACCGGGTGGAGGCGGTGGGGGAGAGGAGGATGGTGGCTAAGCTGTCCTCCATCATGGACAATGTCTTCCACCCCCTTCATGAGACTGTCAGAGCCCTGGAGAGCTCCATCAGTGACCGGCTTCGTCACCCACGATGCACCACCGAGAGGCATCGCAGGTCCTTCCTCCCTGCTGCCATCAGACTGTACAACCAGGCCGATCACCGTAGCTAACGGACAAAATAACGTGCAATAACCATATGTGCAATCACACTATGTGCAATATCTGTCTACCTCACACTCTTTTACCTGCTTTCTTTGCACTGTTTTTTGCACTATTTTTTTTTATCTAATATTTTTTTTATCTCCACTGCATATTGTGTATTGTGTATTTTGTATACACTGTCCATATTTTTTTAATTATATATACCTTCTACTTCTTTAAAATCTTTTACCCCCTTCCCCGCATGCGTGTGTGTGTGTATATGTTAATGTGTACTGCTGCTAACATAGGAGTTTCCCCATTGAGGGAATAATAAAGGATTATCTTATCTTATCTTATATGTATATCACGGTAAATTATTTTTAAATGTATGGTGTTTTATCCTTTTAACAGTGAGAAAAAGTATTTTGTACATAGAATAAATGCAAGAATTACATTGATTGCTCCAATATGTATATTACGGTATATTATTGTTAAATTTTTGGTGTTTAATACTTTTAACAGTGAGAAAAAGTATTCTGTTCATAGAATAAATGCAAAGATGACTGTGATGGCTCGTATATGTATATTACGGTATATATTTTTTGATTTTATGGTGTTTATTACTTTTAACAGTGAGAAAAAGTATTCTTTACAAAAAACAAATACAAGAATTACAGTAATGGCTCGTATATGTATATTACGGTATATTATTGTCAAATTAATGGTGTTTAATACTTTTAACAGTGAGAAAAAGTATTTTGTACATAGAATAAATGCAAAAATTACTGTGGTGGCTCGTATATGTATAATACGGTATATTTTTGTTAGCGATACAATGTTTAGTACGTTTAACAGTGAGAAAAAGTATTTTGTACATAGAATAAATGCAAAAATTACTGTTGTGGCTCGTATATGTATAATACGGTATATTTTTGTTAGAAATACAATGTTTAGTACGTTTAACAGTGAGAAAAAGTATTTCGTACATAGAATAAATGCAAAAATTACTGTGGTGGCTCGTATATGTATAAAACGGTATATTATTGTTAGAGATACAATGTTTAGTACGTTTAACAGTGAAAAAAAGTTTCTTTCACAAAATATTTATGCAAAAATTACAGTGAGGGCTTGTATATATATTACGGTATATCTTTGATAGAAATACGGTGTTTGATACATTTAACAGTGAGTAAATAGATATTTTACAAAAAATAAATATAAAAATTACAGTGATGGCTTGTATATATATTACGGTATATTTTTGTTACAAACACGGTGTTAGTGTATTTTACAGTGGAGCAATGTATTTTCCCCCCCAAAAAACTGTCAAAAATACTGTTTTAACTGATGTATACATTTACATTGTTTCACTGTTACTTAAACTGAATTAAACCATTTACCGTTTTGCGGTCTTTTACTGTCACGGTTTAGCAGTTTTTCACCGTAAAATCTACTGACATTTTTTACAGTGTAGGTTGGCATCGAAAAAAACGCTCTCGGGTGCTTTAGAGTGCCGAGTTTATTACTGCGCATTAAGAAATGACCACCTCCAACGTTTGGTTTATGTTTAATAAGCATTTTTAATTTTATTGCTTAAATCGCATTTTCTCGGCGAGCTGAGCGCTTTTTCTGAATTGTGCCGCTCCCGTCACTCTGGTTAGGTTGGCATCGGAAAAAACGCTCTCGGGTGCTTTAGAGTGCCGAGTTATTCACTGCGCATGAAGAAATGACCACCTCCAACGTTTGGTTTATGTTTAATAAGCATTTTTAATTTTATTGCTAAAATCGCATTTTCTCGGCGAGCTGAGCACTTTTTCTGAATTGTGCCGCTCCCGTCACTCTGGTTAGGTTGGCATCGAAAAAAACGCTCTCGGGTGCTTTAGAGTGCCGAGTTTATTACTGCGCATTAGGAAATGACCACCTCCAACGTTTGGTTTATGTTTTATAAGCATTTTTAATTTTATTGCTTAAATCGCATTTTCTCGGCGAGCTGAGCGCTTTTTCTGAATTGTGCCGCTCCCGTCACTCTGGTTAGGTTGGCATCGAAAAAAACGCTCTCGGGTGCTTTAGAGTGCCGAGTTTATTACTGCGCATTAAGAAATGACCACCTCCAACGTTTGGTTTATGTTTTATAAGCATTTTTAATTTTATTGCTTAAATCGCATTTTCTCGGCGAGCTGAGCACTTTTTCTGAATTGTGCCGCTCCCGTCACTCTGGTTAGGTTGGCATCGAAAAAAACGCTCTCGGGTGCTTTAGAGTGCCGAGTTTATTACTGCGCATTGAGAAATGACCACCTCCAACGTTTGGTTTATGTTTTATAAGCATTTTTAATTTTATTGCTTAAATCGCATTTTCTCGGCGAGCTGAGCACTTTTTCTGAATTGTGCCGCTCCCGTCACTCTGGTTAGGTTGGCATCGAAAAAAACGCTCTCGGGTGCTTTAGAGTGCCGAGTTTATTACTGCGCATTAAGAAATGACCACCTCCAACGTTTGGTTTATGTTTTATAAGCATTTTTAATTTTATTGCTTAAATCGCATTTTCTCGGCGAGCTGAGCGCTTTTTCTGAATTGTGCCGCTCCCGTCACTCTGGTTAGGTTGGCATCGAAAAAAACGCTCTCGGGTGCTTTAGAGTGCCGAGTTTATCACTGCGCATGAAGAAATGACCACCTCCAACGTTTGGTTTATGTTTTATAAGCATTTTTAATTTTATTGCTTAAATCGCATTTTCTCGGCGAGCTGAGCGCTTTTTCTGAATTGTGCCGCTCCCGTAACTCTGGTTAGGTTGGCATCGAAAAAAACGCTCTCGGGTGCTTTAGAGTGCCGAGTTTATTACTGCGCATGAAGAAATGACCACCTCCAATGTTTGGTTTATGTTTAATAAGCATTTTTAATTTTATTGCTTAAATCGCATTTTCTCGGCGAGCTGAGCGCTTTTTCTGAATTGTGCCGCTCCCGTCACTCTGGTTAGGTTGGCATCGAAAAAAACGCTCTCGGGTGCTTTAGAGTGCCGAGTTATTCACTGCGCATGAAGAAATGACCACCTCCAACGTTTGGTTCATGTTTAATAAGCATTTTTAATTTTATTGCTTAAATCGCATTTTCTCGGCGAGCTGAGCACTTTTTCTGAATTGTGCCGCTCCCGTCACTCTGGTTAGGTTGGCATCGAAAAAAACGCTCTCGGGTGCTTTAGAGTGCCGAGTTTATTACTGCGCATTAGGAAATGACCACCTCCAACGTTTGGTTTATGTTTTATAAGCATTTTTAATTTTATTGCTTAAATCGCATTTTCTCGGCGAGCTTAGCGCTTTTTCTGAATTGTGCCGCTCCCGTCACTCTGGTTAGGTTGGCATCGAAAAAAACGCTCTCGGGTGCTTTAGAGTGCCGAGTTTATTACTGCGCATTAAGAAATGACCACCTCCAACGTTTGGTTTATGTTTTATAAGGATTTTTAATTTTATTGCTTAAATCGCATTTTCTCGGCGAGCTGAGCACTTTTTCTGAATTGTGCCGCTCCCGTCACTCTGGTTAGGTTGGCATCGAAAAAAACGCTCTCGGGTGCTTTAGAGTGCCGAGTTTATTACTGCGCATTGAGAAATGACCACCTCCAACGTTTGGTTTATGTTTTATAAGCATTTTTAATTTTATTGCTTAAATCGCATTTTCTCGGCGAGCTGAGCACTTTTTCTGAATTGTGCCGCTCCCGTCACTCTGGTTAGGTTGGCATCGAAAAAAACGCTCTCGGGTGCTTTAGAGTGCCGAGTTTATTACTGCGCATTAAGAAATGACCACCTCCAACGTTTGGTTTATGTTTTATAAGCATTTTTAATTTTATTGCTTAAATCGCATTTTCTCGGCGAGCTGAGCGCTTTTTCTGAATTGTGCCGCTCCCGTCACTCTGGTTAGGTTGGCATCGAAAAAAACGCTCTCGGGTGCTTTAGAGTGCCGAGTTTATCACTGCGCATGAAGAAATGACCACCTCCAACGTTTGGTTTATGTTTTATAAGCATTTTTAATTTTATTGCTTAAATCGCATTTTCTCGGCGAGCTGAGCGCTTTTTCTGAATTGTGCCGCTCCCGTGACTCTGGTTAGGTTGGCATCGAAAAAAACGCTCTCGGGTGCTTTAGAGTGCCGAGTTTATCACTGCGCATGAAGAAATGACCACTTCCAACGTTTGGTTTATGTTTTATAAGCATTTTTAATTTTATTGCTTAAATCGCATTTTCTCGGCGAGCTGAGCACTTTTTCTGAATTGTGCCGCTCCCGTCACTCTGGTTAGGTTGGCATCGAAAAAAACGCTCTCGGGTGCTCTAGAGTGCCGAGTTTATTACTGCGCATGAAGAAATGACCACTTCCAACGTTTGGTTTATGTTTTATAAGCATTTTTAATTTTATTGCTTAAATCGCATTTTCTCGGCGAGCTGAGCACTTTTTCTGAATTGTGCCGCTCCCGTCACTCTGGTTAGGTTGGCATCGAAAAAAACGCTCTCGGGTGCTTTAGAGTGCCGAGTTATTCACTGCGCATGAAGAAATGACCACCTCCAACGTTTGGTTTATGTTTTATAAGCATTTTTAATTTTATTGCTTAAATCGCATTTTCTCGGCGAGCTGAGCACTTTTTCTGAATTGTGCCGCTCCCGTCACTCTGGTTAGGTTGGCATCGAAAAAAACGCTCTCGGGTGCTTTAGAGTGCCGAGTTTATCACTGCGCATGAAGAAATGACCACCTCCAACGTTTGGTTTATGTTTTATAAGCATTTTTAATTTTATTGCTTAAATCGCATTTTCTCAGCGAGCTGAGCGCTTTTTCTGAATTGTGCCGCTCCCGTCACTCTGGTTAGGTTGGCATCGAAAAAAACGCTCTCGGGTGCTTTAGAGTGCCGAGTTATTCACTGCGCATGAAGAAATGACCACCTCCAATGTTTGGTTTATGTTTAATAAGCATTTTTAATTTTATTGCTTAAATCGCATTTTCTCGGCGAGCTGAGCGCTTTTTCTGAATTGTGCCGCTCCCGTCACTCTGGTTAGGTTGGCATCGAAAAAAACGCTCTCGGGTGCTTTAGAGTGCCGAGTTATTCACTGCGCATGAAGAAATGACCACCTCCAACGTTTGGTTTATGTTTAATAAGCATTTTTAATTTTATTGCTTAAATCGCATTTTCTCGGCGAGCTGAGCACTTTTTCTGAATTGTGCCGCTCCCGTCACTCTGGTTAGGTTGGCATCGAAAAAAACGCTCTCGGGTGCTTTAGAGTGCCGAGTTTATTACTGCGCATTAGGAAATGACCACCTCCAACGTTTGGTTTATGTTTTATAAGCATTTTTAATTTTATTGCTTAAATCGCATTTTCTCGGCGAGCTGAGCGCTTTTTCTGAATTGTGCCGCTCCCGTCACTCTGGTTAGGTTGGCATCGAAAAAAACGCTCTCGGGTGCTTTAGAGTGCCGAGTTTATTACTGCACATTAAGAAATGACCACCTCCAACGTTTGGTTTATGTTTTATAAGCATTTTTAATTTTATTGCTTAAATCGCATTTTCTCGGCGAGCTGAGCACTTTTTCTGAATTGTGCCGCTCCCGTCACTCTGGTTAGGTTGGCATCGAAAAAAACGCTCTCGGGTGCTTTAGAGTGCCGAGTTTATTACTGCGCATTAGGAAATGACCACCTCCAACGTTTGGTTTATGTTTTATAAGCATTTTTAATTTTATTGCTTAAATCGCATTTTCTCGGCGAGCTGAGCGCTTTTTCTGAATTGTGCCGCTCCCGTCACTCTGGTTAGGTTGGCATCGAAAAAAACGCTCTCGGGTGCTTTAGAGTGCCGAGTTTATTACTGCGCATTAAGAAATGACCACCTCCAACGTTTGGTTTATGTTTTATAAGGATTTTTAATTTTATTGCTTAAATCGCATTTTCTCGGCGAGCTGAGCACTTTTTCTGAATTGTGCCGCTCCCGTCACTCTGGTTAGGTTGGCATCGAAAAAAACGCTCTCGGGTGCTTTAGAGCGCCGAGTTTATTACTGCGCATTGAGAAATGACCACCTCCAACGTTTGGTTTATGTTTTATAAGCATTTTTAATTTTATTGCTTAAATCGCATTTTCTCGGCGAGCTGAGCACTTTTTCTGAATTGTGCCGCTCCCGTCACTCTGGTTAGGTTGGCATCGAAAAAAACGCTCTCGGGTGCTTTAGAGTGCCGAGTTTATACTGCGCATTAAGAAATGACCACCTCCAACGTTTGGTTTATGTTTTATAAGCATTTTTAATTTTATTGCTTAAATCGCATTTTCTCGGCGAGCTGAGCGCTTTTTCTGAATTGTGCCGCTCCCGTCACTCTGGTTAGGTTGGCATCGAAAAAAACGCTCTCGGGTGCTTTAGAGTGCCGAGTTTATCACTGCGCATGAAGAAATGACCACCTCCAACGTTTGGTTTATGTTTTATAAGCATTTTTAATTTTATTGCTTAAATCGCATTTTCTCGGCGAGCTGAGCGCTTTTTCTGAATTGTGCCGCTCCCGTAACTCTGGTTAGGTCGGCATCGAAAAAAACGCTCTCGGGTGCTTTAGAGTGCCGAGTTTATCACTGCGCATGAAGAAATGACCACTTCCAACGTTTGGTTTATGTTTTATAAGCATTTTTAATTTTATTGCTTAAATCGCATTTTCTCGGCGAGCTGAGCACTTTTTCTGAATTGTGCCGCTCCCGTCACTCTGGTTAGGTTGGCATCGAAAAAAAACGCTATCGGGTGCTTTAGAGTGCCGAGTTATTCACTGCGCATGAAGAAATGACCACCTCCAATGTTTGGTTTATGTTTAATAAGCATTTTTAATTTTATTGCTTAAATCGCATTTTCTCGGCGAGCTGAGCGCTTTTTCTGAATTGTGCCGCTCCCGTCACTCTGGTTAGGTTGGCATCGAAAAAAACGCTCTCGGGTGCTTTAGAGTGCCGAGTTATTCACTGCGCATGAAGAAATGACCACCTCCAACGTTTGGTTTATGTTTAATAAGCATTTTTAATTTTATTGCTTAAATCGCATTTTCTCGGCGAGCTGAGCGCTTTTTCTGAATTGTGCCGTTCCCGTAACTCTGGTTAGGTTGGCATCGAAAAAAACGCTCTCGGGTGCTTTAGAGTGCCGAGTTTATCACTGCGCATGAAGAAATGACCACCTCCAACGTTTGGTTTATGTTTTATAAGCATTTTTAATTTTATTGCTTAAATCGCATTTTCTCGGCGAGCTGAGCGCTTTTTCTGAATTGTGCCGCTCCCGTCACTCTGGTTAGGTTGGCATCGAAAAAAACGCTCTCGGGTGCTTTAGAGTGCCGAGTTATTCACTGCGCATGAAGAAATGACCACCTCCAACGTTTGGTTTATGTTTAATAAGCATTTTTAATTTTATTGCTTAAATCGCATTTTCTCGGCGAGCTGAGCACTTTTTCTGAATTGTGCCGCTCCCGTCACTCTGGTTAGGTTGGCATCGAAAAAAACGCTCTCGGGTGCTTTAGAGTGCCGAGTTTATTACTGCGCATTAAGAAATGACCACCTCCAACGTTTGGTTTATGTTTTATAAGCATTTTTAATTTTATTGCTTAAATCGCATTTTCTCGGCGAGCTGAGCACTTTTTCTGAATTGTGCCGCTCCCGTCACTCTGGTTAGGTTGGCATCGAAAAAAACGCTATCGGGTGCTTTAGAGTGCCGAGTTATTCACTGCGCATGAAGAAATGACCACCTCCAACGTTTGGTTTATGTTTAATAAGCATTTTTAATTTTATTGCTTAAATCGCATTTTCTCGGCGAGCTGAGCACTTTTTCTGAATTGTGCCACTCCCGTCACTCTGGTTAGGTTGGCATCGAAAAAAACGCTCTCGGGTGCTTTAGAGTGCCGAGTTTATTACTGCGCATTAAGAAATGACCACCTCCAACGTTTGGTTTATGTTTTATAAGCATTTTTAATTTTATTGCTTAAATCGCATTTTCTCGGCGAGCTGAGCACTTTTTCTGAATTGTGCCGCTCCCGTCACTCTGGTTAGGTTGGCATCGAAAAAAACGCTCTCGGGTGCTTTAGAGTGCCGAGTTTATTACTGCGCATTAAGAAATGACCACCTCCAACGTTTGGTTTATGTTTTATAAGCATTTTTAATTTTATTGCTTAAATCGCATTTTCTCGGCGAGCTGAGCACTTTTTCTGAATTGTGCCGCTCCCGTCACTTGGCATCGAAAAAAACGCTCTCGGGTGCTTTAGAGTGCCGAGTTATTCACTGCGCATGAAGAAATGACCACCTCCAACGTTTGGTTTATGTTTTATAAGCATTTTTAATTTTATTGCTTAAATCGCATTTTCTCGGCGAGCTGAGCGCTTTTTCTGAATTGTGCCGCTCCCGTCACTCTGGTTAGGTTGGCATCGAAAAAAACGCTCTCGGGTGCTTTAGAGTGCCGAGTTATTCACTGCGCATGAAGAAATGACCACCTCCAACGTTTGGTTTATGTTTTATAAGCATTTTTAATTTTATTGCTTAAATCGCATTTTCTCGGCGAGCTGAGCGCTTTTTCTGAATTGTGCCGCTCCCGTCACTCTGGTTAGGTTGGCATCGAAAAAAACGCTCTCGGGTGCTTTAGAGTGCCGAGTTTATTACTGCGCATTAAGAAATGACCACCTCCAACGTTTGGTTTATGTTTTATAAGCATTTTTAATTTTATTGCTTAAATCGCATTTTCTCGGCGAGCTGAGCACTTTTTCTGAATTGTGCCGCTCCCGTCACTCTGGTTAGGTTGGCATCGAAAAAAACGCTCTCGGGTGCTTTAGAGTGCCGAGTTTATTACTGCGCATTGAGAAATGACCACCTCCAACGTTTGGTTTATGTTTTATAAGCATTTTTAATTTTATTGCTTAAATCGCATTTTCTCGGCGAGCTGAGCACTTTTTCTGAATTGTGCCGCTCCCGTCACTCTGGTTAGGTTGGCATCGAAAAAAACGCTCTCGGGTGCTTTAGAGTGCCGAGTTTATTACTGCGCATTAAGAAATGACCACCTCCAACGTTTGGTTTATGTTTTATAAGCATTTTTAATTTTATTGCTTAAATCGCATTTTCTCGGCGAGCTGAGCACTTTTTCTGAATTGTGCCGCTCCCGTCACTCTGGTTAGGTTGGCATCGAAAAAAACGCTCTCGGGTGCTTTAGAGTGCCGAGTTTATCACTGCGCATGAAGAAATGACCACCTCCAACGTTTGGTTTATGTTTAATAAGCATTTTTAATTTTATTGCTTAAATCGCATTTTCTCGGCGAGCTGAGCACTTTTTCTGAATTGTGCCGCTCCCGTCACTCTGGTTAGGTTGGCATCGAAAAAAACGCTCTCGGGTGCTTTAGAGTGCCGACTTTATCACTGCGCATGAAGAAATGACCACCTCCAACGTTTGGTTTATGTTTTATAAGCATTTTTAATTTTATTGCTTAAATCGCATTTTCTCGGCGAGCTGAGCACTTTTTCTGAATTGTGCCGCTCCCGTCACTCTGGTTAGGTTGGCATCGAAAAAAACGCTCACGGGTGCTTTAGAGTGCCGAGTTTATTACTGCGCATTAAGAAATGACCACCTCCAACGTTTGGTTTATGTTTTATAAGCATTTTTAATTTTATTGCTTAAATCGCATTTTCTCGGCGAGCTGAGCACTTTTTCTGAATTGTGCCGCTCCCGTCACTCTGGTTAGGTTGGCATCGAAAAAAACGCTCTCGGGTGCTTTAGAGTGCCGAGTTATTCACTGCGCATGAAGAAATGACCACCTCCAACGTTTGGTTTATGTTTTATAAGCATTTTTAATTTTATTGCTTAAATCGCATTTTCTCGGCGAGCTGAGCGCTTTTTCTGAATTGTGCCGCTCCCGTAACTCTGGTTAGGTTGGCATCGAAAAAAACGCTCTCGGGTGCTTTAGAGTGCCGAGTTTATTACTGCAATGACCACCTCCAACGTTTGGTTTATGTTTTATAAGCATTTTTAATTTTATTGCTTAAATCGCATTTTCTCGGTGAGCTGAGCACTTTTTCTGAATTGTGCCGCTCCCGTCACTCTGGTTAGGTTGGCATCGAAAAAAACGCTCTCGGGTGCTTTAGAGTGCCGAGTTTATTACTGCGCATTAAGAAATGACCACCTCCAACGTTTGGTTTATGTTTTATAAGCATTTTTAATTTTATTGCTTAAATCGCATTTTCTCGGCGAGCTGAGCACTTTTTCTGAATTGTGCCGCTCCCGTCACTCTGGTTAGGTTGGCATCGAAAAAAACGCTATCGGGTGCTTTAGAGTGCCGAGTTATTCACTGCGCATGAAGAAATGACCACCTCCAACGTTTGGTTTATGTTTAATAAGCATTTTTAATTTTATTGCTTAAATCGCATTTTCTCGGCGAGCTGAGCACTTTTTCTGAATTGTGCCGCTCCCGTCACTCTGGTTAGGTTGGCATCGAAAAAAACGCTCTCGGGTGCTTTAGAGTGCCGAGTTTATTACTGCGCATTAAGAAATGACCACCTCCAACGTTTGGTTTATGTTTTATAAGCATTTTTAATTTTATTGCTTAAATCGCATTTTCTCGGCGAGCTGAGCACTTTTTCTGAATTGTGCCGCTCCCGTCACTCTGGTTAGGTTGGCATCGAAAAAAACGCTCTCGGGTGCTTTAGAGTGCCGAGTTTATTACTGTGCATTAAGAAATGACCACCTCCAACGTTTGGTTTATGTTTTATAAGCATTTTTAATTTTATTGCTTAAATCGCATTTTCTCGGCGAGCTGAGCACTTTTTCTGAATTGTGCCGCTCCCGTCACTTGGCATCGAAAAAAACGCTCTCGGGTGCTTTAGAGTGCCGAGTTATTCACTGCGCATGAAGAAATGACCACCTCCAACGTTTGGTTTATGTTTTATAAGCATTTTTAATTTTATTGCTTAAATCGCATTTTCTCGGCGAGCTGAGCGCTTTTTCTGAATTGTGCCGCTCCCGTCACTCTGGTTAGGTTGGCATCGAAAAAAACGCTCTCGGGTGCTTTAGAGTGCCGAGTTTATTACTGCGCATTAAGAAATGACCACCTCCAACGTTTGGTTTATGTTTTATAAGCATTTTTAATTTTATTGCCTAAATCGCATTTTCTCGGCGAGCTGAGCACTTTTTCTGAATTGTGCCGCTCCCGTCACTCTGGTTAGGTTGGCATCGAAAAAAACGCTCTCGGGTGCTTTAGAGTGCCGAGTTTATTACTGCGCATTAAGAAATGACCACCTCCAACGTTTGGTTTATGTTTTATAAGCATTTTTAATTTTATTGCTTGAATCGCATTTTCTCGGCGAGCTGAGCACTTTTTCTGAATTGTGCCGCTCCCGTCACTCTGGTTAGGTTGGCATCGAAAAAAACGCTCTCGGGTGCTTTAGAGTGCCGAGTTATTACTGCGCATTAAGAAATGACCACCTCCAACGTTTGGTTTATGTTTTATAAGCATTTTTAATTTTATTGCTTAAATCGCATTTTCTCGGCGAGCTGAGCACTTTTTCTGAATTGTGCCGCTCCCGTCACTCTGGTTAGGTTGGCATCGAAAAAAACGCTATCGGGTGCTTTAGAGTGCCGAGTTATTCACTGCGCATGAAGAAATGACCACCTCCAACGTTTGGTTTATGTTTAATAAGCATTTTTAATTTTATTGCTTAAATCGCATTTTCTCGGCGAGCTGAGCACTTTTTCTGAATTGTGCCGCTCCCGTCACTCTGGTTAGGTTGGCATCGAAAAAAACGCTCTCGGGTGCTTTAGAGTGCCGAGTTTATTACTGCGCATTAAGAAATGACCACCTCCAACGTTTGGTTTATGTTTTATAAGCATTTTTAATTTTATTGCTTAAATCGCATTTTCTCGGCGAGCTGAGCACTTTTTCTGAATTGTGCCGCTCCCGTCACTCTGGTTAGGTTGGCATCGAAAAAAACGCTCTCGGGTGCTTTAGAGTGCCGAGTTTATTACTGCGCATTAAGAAATGACCACCTCCAACGTTTGGTTTATGTTTTATAAGCATTTTTAATTTTATTGCTTAAATCGCATTTTCTCGGCGAGCTGAGCGCTTTTTCTGAATTGTGCCGCTCCCGTCACTCTGGTTAGGTTGGCATCGAAAAAAACGCTCTCGGGTGCTTTAGAGTGCCGAGTTATTCACTGCGCATGAAGAAATGACCACCTCCAACGTTTGGTTTATGTTTAATAAGCATTTTTAATTTTATTGCTTAAATCGCATTTTCTCGGCGAGCTGAGCACTTTTTCTGAATTGTGCCGCTCCCGTCACTCTGGTTAGGTTGGCATGGAAAAAAACGCTCTCGGGTGCTTTAGAGTGCCGAGTTTATTACTGCGCATTAAGGAATGACCACCTCCAACGTTTGGTTTATGTTTTATAAGCATTTTTAATTTTATTGCTTAAATCGCATTTTCTCGGCGAGCTGAGCGCTTTTTCTGAATTGTGCCGCTCCCGTCACTCTGGTTAGGTTGGCATCGAAAAAAACGCTCTCGGGTGCTTTAGAGTGCCGAGTTATTCACTGCGCATGAAGAAATGACCACCTCCAACGTTTGGTTTATGTTTAATAAGCATTTTTAATTTTATTGCTTAAATCGCATTTTCTCGGCGAGCTGAGCACTTTTTCTGAATTGTGCCGCTCCCGTCACTCTGGTTAGGTTGGCATCGAAAAAAACGCTCTCGGGTGCTTTAGAGTGCCGAGTTTATTACTGCGCATTAAGAAATGACCACCTCCAACGTTTGGTTTATGTTTTATAAGCATTTTTAATTTTATTGCTTAAATCGCATTTTCTCGGCGAGCTGAGCACTTTTTCTGAATTGTGCCGCTCCCGTCACTCTGGTTAGGTTGGCATCGAAAAAAACGCTCTCGGGTGCTTTAGAGTGCCGAGTTTATCACTGCGCATGAAGAAATGACCACCTCCAACGTTTGGTTTATGTTTAATAAGCATTTTTAATTTTATTGCTTAAATCGCATTTTCTCGGCGAGCTGAGCACTTTTTCTGAATTGTGCCGCTCCCGTCACTCTGGTTAGGTTGGCATCGAAAAAAACGCTCTCGGGTGCTTTAGAGTGCCGACTTTATCACTGCGCATGAAGAAATGACCACCTCCAACGTTTGGTTTATGTTTTATAAGCATTTTTAATTTTATTGCTTAAATCGCATTTTCTCGGCGAGCTGAGCACTTTTTCTGAATTGTGCCGCTCCCGTCACTCTGGTTGGGTTGGCATCGAAAAAAACGCTCACGGGTGCTTTAGAGTGCCGAGTTTATTACTGCGCATTAAGAAATGACCACCTCCAACGTTTGGTTTATGTTTTATAAGCATTTTTAATTTTATTGCTTAAATCGCATTTTCTCGGCGAGCTGAGCACTTTTTCTGAATTGTGCCGCTCCCGTCACTCTGGTTAGGTTGGCATCGAAAAAAACGCTCTCGGGTGCTTTAGAGTGCCGAGTTATTCACTGCGCATGAAGAAATGACCACCTCCAACGTTTGGTTTATGTTTTATAAGCATTTTTAATTTTATTGCTTAAATCGCATTTTCTCGGCGAGCTGAGCGCTTTTTCTGAATTGTGCCGCTCCCGTAACTCTGGTTAGGTTGGCATCGAAAAAAACGCTCTCGGGTGCTTTAGAGTGCCGAGTTTATTACTGCGCATTAAGAAATGACCACCTCCAACGTTTGGTTTATGTTTTATAAGCATTTTTAATTTTATTGCTTAAATCGCATTTTCTCGGTGAGCTGAGCACTTTTTCTGAATTGTGCCGCTCCCGTCACTCTGGTTAGGTTGGCATCGAAAAAAACGCTCTCGGGTGCTTTAGAGTGCCGAGTTTATTACTGCGCATTAAGAAATGACCACCTCCAACGTTTGGTTTATGTTTTATAAGCATTTTTAATTTTATTGCTTAAATCGCATTTTCTCGGCGAGCTGAGCACTTTTTCTGAATTGTGCCGCTCCCGTCACTCTGGTTAGGTTGGCATCGAAAAAAACGCTATCGGGTGCTTTAGAGTTCCGAGTTATTCACTGCGCATGAAGAAATGACCACCTCCAACGTTTGGTTTATGTTTAATAAGCATTTTGAATTTTATTGCTTAAATCGCATTTTCTCGGCGAGCTGAGCACTTTTTCTGAATTGTGCCGCTCCCGTCACTCTGGTTAGGTTGGCATCGAAAAAAACGCTCTCGGGTGCTTTAGAGTGCCGAGTTTATTACTGCGCATTAAGAAATGACCACCTCCAACGTTTGGTTTATGTTTTATAAGCATTTTTAATTTTATTGCTTAAATCGCATTTTCTCGGCGAGCTGAGCACTTTTTCTGAATTGTGCCGCTCCCGTCACTCTGGTTAGGTTGGCATCGAAAAAAACGCTCTCGGGTGCTTTAGAGTGCCGAGTTTATTACTGCGCATTAAGAAATGACCACCTCCAACGTTTGGTTTATGTTTTATAAGCATTTTTAATTTTATTGTTTAAATCGCATTTTCTCGGCAAGCTGAGCACTTTTTCTGAATTGTGCCGCTCCCGTCACTTGGCATCGAAAAAAACGCTCTCGGGTGCTTTAGAGTGCCGAGTTATTCACTGCGCATGAAGAAATGACCACCTCCAACGTTTGGTTTATGTTTTATAAGCATTTTTAATTTTATTGCTTAAATCGCATTTTCTCGGCGAGCTGAGCGCTTTTTCTGAATTGTGCCGCTCCCGTCACTCTGGTTAGGTTGGCATCGAAAAAAACGCTCTCGGGTGCTTTAGAGTACCGAGTTTATTACTGCGCATTAAGAAATGACCACCTCCAACGTTTGGTTTATGTTTTATAAGCATTTTTAATTTTATTGCCTAAATCGCATTTTCTCGGCGAGCTGAGCACTTTTTCTGAATTGTGCCGCTCCCGTCACTTTGGGTTGGTTGGCATCGAAAAAAACGCTCTCGGGTGCTTTAGAGTGCCGAGTTTATTACTGCGCACGTAGAAATGACCACCTCCAACGTTTGGTTTATGTTTTATAAGCATTTTTAATTTTATTGCTTAAATCGCATTTTCTCGGCGAGCTGAGCGCTTTTTCTGAATTGTGCCGCTCCCGTCACTCTGGTTAGGTTGGCATCGAAAAAAACGCTCTCGGGTGCTTTAGAGTGCCGAGTTTATTACTGCGCATTAAGAAATGACCACCTCCAACGTTTGGTTTATGTTTTATAAGCATTTTTAATTTTATTGCTTAAATCGAATTTTCTCGGCGAGCTGAGCACTTTTTCTGAATTGTGCCGCTCCCGTCACTCTGGTTAGGTTGGCATCGAAAAAAACGCTCTCGGGTGCTTTAGAGTGCCGAGTTTATTACTGCGCATTAAGAAATGACCACCTCCAACGTTTGGTTTATGTTTTATAAGCATTTTTAATTTTATTGCTTAAATCGCATTTTCTCGGCGAGCTGAGCACTTTTTCTGAATTGTGCCGCTCCCGTCACTCTGGTTAGGTTGGCATTGAAAAAAACGCTATCGGGTGCTTTAGAGTGCCGAGTTATTCACTGCGCATGAAGAAATGACCACCTCCAACGTTTGGTTTATGTTTAATAAGCATTTTTAATTTTATTGCTTAAATCGCATTTTCTCGGCGAGCTGAGCACTTTTTCTGAATTGTGCCGCTCCCGTCACTCTGGTTAGGTTGGCATCGAAAAAAACGCTCTCGGGTGCTTTAGAGTGCCGAGTTTATTACTGCGCATTAAGAAATGACCACCTCCAACGTTTGGTTTATGTTTTATAAGCATTTTTAATTTTATTGCTTAAATCGCATTTTCTCGGCGAGCTGAGCACTTTTTCTGAATTGTGCCGCTCCCGTCACTCTGGTTAGGTTGGCATCGAAAAAAACCCTCTCGGGTGCTTTAGAGTGCCGAGTTTATTACTGCGCATTAAGAAATGACCACCTCCAACGTTTGGTTTATGTTTTATAAGCATTTTTAATTTTATTGCTTAAATCGCATTTTCTCGGCGAGCTGAGCGCTTTTTCTGAATTGTGCCGCTCCCGTCACTCTGGTTAGGTTGGCATCGAAAAAAACGCTCTCGGGTGCTTTAGAGTGCCGAGTTATTCACTGCGCATGAAGAAATGACCACCTCCAACGTTTGGTTTATGTTTAATAAGCATTTTTAATTTTATTGCTTAAATCGCATTTTCTCGGCGAGCTGAGCACTTTTTCTGAATTGTGCCGCTCCCGTCACTCTGGTTAGGTTGGCATCGAAAAAAACGCTCTCGGGTGCTTTAGAGTGCCGAGTTTATTACTGCGCATTAAGAAATGACCACCTCCAACGTTTGGTTTATGTTTAATAAGCATTTTTAATTTTATTGCTTAAATCGCATTTTCTCGGCGAGCTGAGCGCTTTTTCTGAATTGTGCCGCTCCCGTCACTCTGGTTAGGTTGGCATCGAAAAAAACGCTCTCGGGTGCTTTAGAGTGCCGAGTTATTCACTGCGCATGAAGAAATGACCACCTCCAACGTTTGGTTTATGTTTAATAAGCATTTTTAATTTTATTGCTTAAATCGCATTTTCTCGGCGAGCTGAGCACTTTTTCTGAATTGTGCCGCTCCCGTCACTCTGGTTAGGTTGGCATCGAAAAAAACGCTCTCGGGTGCTTTAGAGTGCCGAGTTTATTACTGCGCATTAGGAAATGACCACCTCCAACGTTTGGTTTATGTTTTATAAGCATTTTTAATTGTATTGCTTAAATCGCATTTTCTCGGCGAGCTGAGCGCTTTTTCTGAATTGTGCCGCTCCCGTCACTCTGGTTAGGTTGGCATCGAAAAAAACGCTCTCGGGTGCTTTAGAGTGCCGAGTTTATTACTGCGCATTAAGAAATGACCACCTCCAACGTTTGGTTTATGTTTTATAAGCATTTTTAATTTTATTGCTTAAATCGCAATTTCTCGGCGAGCTGAGCACTTTTTCTGAATTGTGCCGCTCCCGTCACTCTGGTTAGGTTGGCATCGAAAAAAACGCTCTCGGGTGCTTTAGAGTGCCGAGTTTATTACTGCGCATTGAGAAATGACCACCTCCAACGTTTGGTTTATGTTTTATAAGCATTTTTAATTTTATTGCTTAAATCGCATTTTCTCGGCGAGCTGAGCACTTTTTCTGAATTGTGCCGCTCCCGTCACTCTGGTTAGGTTGGCATCGAAAAAAACGCTCTCGGGTGCTTTAGAGTGCCGAGTTTATTACTGCGCATTAAGAAATGACCACCTCCAACGTTTGGTTTATGTTTTATAAGCATTTTTAATTTTATTGCTTAAATCGCATTTTCTCGGCGAGCTGAGCGCTTTTTCTGAATTGTGCCGCTCCCGTCACTCTGGTTAGGTTGGCATCGAAAAAAACGCTCTCGGGTGCTTTAGAGTGCCGAGTTTATCACTGCGCATGAAGAAATGACCACCTCCAACGTTTGGTTTATGTTTTATAAGCATTTTTAATTTTATTGCTTAAATCGCATTTTCTCGGCGAGCTGAGCGCTTTTTCTGAATTGTGCCGCTCCCGTAACTCTGGTTAGGTTGGCATCGAAAAAAACGCTCTCGGGTGCTTTAGAGTGCCGAGTTTATCACTGCGCATGAAGAAATGACCACTTCCAACGTTTGGTTTATGTTTTATAAGCATTTTTAATTTTATTGCTTAAATCGCATTTTCTCGGCGAGCTGAGCACTTTTTCTGAATTGTGCCGCTCCCGTCACTCTGGTTAGGTTGGCATCGAAAAAAACGCTCTCGGGTGCTTTAGAGTGCCGAGTTTATTACTGCGCATGAAGAAATGACCACCTCCAACGTTTGGTTTATGTTTTATAAGCATTTTTAATTGTATTGCTTAAATCGCATTTTCTCGGCGAGCTGAGCACTTTTTCTGAATTGTGCCGCTCCCGTCACTCTGGTTAGGTTGGCATCGAAAAAAACGCTCTCGGGTGCTTTAGAGTGCCGAGTTTATCACTGCGCATGAAGAAATGACCACCTCCAACGTTACACACAAATAAACAATGCACTTATCCATTGGTTTCAATGTTATGCAAATGAGGGGCTGCAGTGTCACTAAGATAACACTAGATGGCGACATTCGCACCAATGCACTTATCCATTGGTTTCAATGTTATGCAAATGAAGTGCAGGTGTTTTAGGGGGAGGGGGTGCAGTGTCACTAAGATAGCACTAGATGGCGACATTTGGACATGATTTTATTGTTATGCAAATGAAGTGCAGGAGCCACGAAGGGAGGGGCTGTAAGTGTCAAGGGGGAAGAGGGTGCAGGTGTTTTAGGGGGAGGGGCTACAGTGTCACTAAGATAACACTAGATGGCGACATTTGTAAGGGGGAGAAATGGGTGGGAGGTTTAGGTGTTTTTTTGTTTTTGGGGTGTTGGAGGATGTCTATAGGTGTTTTTTAGAGAGGGGGGTGGACTTAATGTTAGTGTATTTAAGGTGGGGTTATTGATTGTTTTTTGAGAAGACACACCAGCAGATGAGCTCTGAACGGAGAAGTTGGAGAGCGTCCAAAGTTAGAGAGCGTCAAAAAGTTGTTTCGAGATGGTTAAAGGTAAGCCATGTTATTAATTATACTGGTATAATAATAATAATAATAATACACTGAAGTTATTATATAAACATGATGTAATGTGTATGTAATGTCATGCAGATATAACTGTGTTTGCTGACGTGCACGCAGTATTTGACGACGACTTTAGCGGAGTTTATTTAACACAATCAGACTACGGTAAGGCAACTGTTCATTTACGTTAGTTAATAAAATGCTATTAGTTGGTGATTTTTTTTGTTTTTTTATGTGTGTAACAGATCTCGTAGCGGCTGCTACTAGGCAAAAAAACCCACTGATACAGACTGGTTTGGAGGCAGAACCGAGTGATTTCGGCCAAATCATACCCCCCTCCGGCCGACAGGAGGTTGTCACGAGCTCTGCACGTCATTTTGAAGCAACGAAAACAGCAGAGTTATTCTTCACACTGTGTCGTACATGCGCTGAGCATAACAACCAGCAGACAGCTTGTACGCATAATGATGAGCAGAGATCGTTAACAGGTGTTTGGACAACTCCTGAATTTGTTAAGGCACTTGACCTTGGCTACACTGTTGCAGATATTACCGAAGTATGGCATTACACAAGAGCGAGCGACACAATTTTCCGTGATTACATGCGAACATTTCTAAAAGGTAAACAGGAATCTTCAGGCTATCCAGCGCATGCGGTCAATCAAGCTGATAGAGAAAATTACATACAGAGCTACGCGATTCATCAGGGTATCCAACTGGACCCTTCCAAAATTGCTGTAAATCATGGGAAACGTCAGGTTTCGAAACTTTGTCTAAACAATCTATGGGGAAAACTAGCCCAGCGTGAGAACATGACAAACACAAAAATTGTGACAAAATCTGAGGAGTTTTTTGATCTTCTGTTTTCCGGTTTGTACGATGTGAAATTTTTCCACTTTATCAGCGAAAAGCTTTCGGTTGTACAATATTGTTTCAACGTAAACAATGAGATACCAGCCTCAAAAACATCAAACGTGGCGGCTGCGTGTTTCACAACCGCTTATGCACGTCTAAAAATGTACAACTATCTAGAAATTTTACAGACGCGCGTTCTTTACACTGACACAGACAGTCTCGTGTACACGGTCAAACTTGGTGAAACTGTCCTTCCGCTAGGGGATTATCTGGGTGATTTGACAGATGAGCTTTCGAACGACAGCATTTCAGAATTTGTCTCAGCAGGGCCGAAAACTTACGCTTACAAGACAAGGGGGACAAACCGCACCGTCATGAAGGTAAAGGGTATCACACAGACTCACGAAAGCGGTCAGAGCATCAATCTTGACAGCATGCTCGATTTGGTTCAGGGGTACATCGACACAGCAGGTGCAGTCTCAGACGTGCTTTACGCACCCCAACATGGCATTGTTCGCAATAAGAGAGGGTTTCATCTCAGAAACACATCATTTTCCAAACGGCTTCGTGTAGTCTACGACAAAAGAAGATTGCTCAATCAAGGCCGCACTGAACCATTTGGTTATTGAAAATGGCTTTTAACCAGATTGAATTTGACCCTAGATTAGAACTTCCTTTCTCATCGTTAATAGCGGGGCCTTCAGGTTGTGGGAAGACCTTTTTTGTTAAAAATGTTTTAGAAAATCTTGAACATGTTATGAGAAAAAAACCTGATAATATTGTCTGGGTTTATACTTCATATCAACCAATGTACGATGAGCTCAAAAACATGAATAAAGACATCGTTTTTATCAAGGGGCTGCCTGAATCTTTTGATGACGAGAAGCTGTTCCCGCCGCAGCAGCACCACCTACTGGTTCTGGACGACATCATCTTCCAAGCTTCGGATAATCAGGAAGTGGTTCGAATATTCACGCAATATAGACATCATAAAAATTTAAGCGTTATAATGCTAACACAGAATGTATTCCATCAAGGGAAATTCAGTCGTACTATCAGTTTAAACAGTAATTATCTGATTCTGTTCAAAAACCCCCGTGATAAAATGCAAGTGAATGTTTTGGCGAATCAAATCTGCCCCAGCAACCGGAAGTTCTTCTTGGAATCTTTTGAGGATGCAACAAAAGAGCCGCATGGGTATTTACTGATTGATCTGACACCTTCATGCCCAGAACAATATAGACTACGTACAGGTGTACTACCTAGCCAGTGGCCTGTAGTTTATATCCCCAAACAATAAAACGATGACAAAGCTTTTAAAAACAAATGCGTTGTTACTCAAGTCTCTGTTTACATCGAAGCCGGCCAAACGTAAACATTTACTCCTCAAAAGTCCTGCTAGTTTAGTGAAGGCATTGTGCGAGATTGCTCTGAATCTTTTAAAAGGACATCTACCCTTAAAATCAAAACTTTATAAAAAACTAAAAAAGCAGAAGAAAAATATCCGCTTTCTAGCTGATAAAAAAAATACTCTGAAAAAGAAAAGAGCTGTGTTAGTTCAGAAAGGTGGTTTCATATTGCCTTTATTAGCGGCATTCGCACCTGTTCTGGGGAGCGTTATTACTGGTTTTATGAACAAATAATAAAATGAGTTTGAAAACGGCGCAGAAAATGTTCCTGATCTCCCCTTACCAGCTCGAGAGGCTCAATAAGCCAGCCCCTACTATTCGGGACACCGCCGAGTATTCTCTGGATGAGGAGATGAAACAGGTTTTGGATAATAAAAATTTAAATCAATATGAAAAGATCAAAATTTATCAATCCCTGATGCAGCGTTATATGGGTTTGATCAAACAAAGAGATTCTGAGCAGATTCCTGTTACGATTCGTAATGAAGAGAGGGTTGTTGAAGAGGGAGGGAAAGCGCCCCCAAAAGTGACAGATGAAGATTGGGCTGATATTTTGGACACCATGGGGCCGCGTTATCGTCGCAGCGCCTCCTATGTGTTAAAGAAATTATCGGCCGAAGATGTAAGATGGACGCCGCTAAGCGAATTTATTTTTAGAGGGAAAACTGTCAAGGGCTCACACATGAGCGATTTGATAAAACATTTAATTGTAGCCGGTAAGAAACTAGCCGCTCAACCGGCTGGCTGGACAGAATTTCTGCGTACATTAGCACAGCTAAACCTGCCTGAATCAAGCATTTCCAACCCCTCTGCTCGTGCTGATTTCAAACGCTTGAAATACGCTAGGGATGAAGATGATGATGTTTCTCACGCAAAACATGTAAGCGTAAAAGAGAGAAAAAGGAAAAACAGATCACCGGTAGTAAAGTGGGTTAGTTATTAAAATGTTAGATACGCTAATGCTGTTACTGGAAAAAAAAACAAATGACTCTGTAACTCTCTTTAACAATGTTTATTGAATAAAAGAGATTTTATAAAACATTAACACGGTTTCAGACAATGACATTCTTTAAATTTGTGTAATGAACATGATATTTGCCCGCCACACAGCCGATCCGGTCTTCGACATTTCTTGACAAAATCGATAACCATCGAGTCATTATCCAGAGGGTCGGGATGATAATGCTTCATGACGTCATTGTAGGTCAGCCCCCAACCCCGTTGCGACAAGTAGTACACACAATGTTGACCACAGGTGTCATTCAATTCATGTTGGAGTTGTCCGTTATGGTATTCCAAACGATTAGAATACTTTTTTAGAAATCTGTATATACTTGACGGGTAATAAGGACTGTCTGGTGGCAGACCAAAAGGATCAAAGAATGTGGCCGAACCATCAGATTCTAAAGTCAAAGCGAGCCAATGTTCGCCTGGCATGTGGCGTGGGTGGGTGTTAACAATATAATATCTGGGGGGCTTGTCTTTGACGTCAGCTAGCTCGTCTGACGCGTAAACCCCACCAAACAACGCCCTTTGCATCCGGGTCATAATCAAATCCAATTCGCGACCGTTCATATTTTTTAATAATAGTCCATCAACACTTCCCTTTTGGCATTAATCTCAATAAGGGAATCATAAACTGCGTAAATAATAAGCGTGGCTGTATGTGGGAGAGGCACACGAAATCGCAAATCTAATCTTAAAACACCATTATTCACGGGCGATAAAGCCCCAGAATCATCTGCTTGACTTAAATTAAAGACAAAAAGTGAATAGCCTTGACTAAAATCTTGTTGATCGATACAGAGAGGTAAATCTTTTAAAAAACGCCCCGTAGCTGTGTATAGATTATGAAATTCACGTGTATATAATCCAGCGTCGAAATTAGGTTGAAAAGCTTTAGCCGGTATTTGGCGACCTTCATGGCTAAGGGCCAGATACTCAATGTTGTGATGTAAAAAATTAAACGGGTTTAAATCTCTTCGCCCCATAAAACTGTTATGATTCACCATAGCTAGTACAATTTGTTTAGGAATATGGCCGAGGAAGAGGTTATCTTGGTGGCAAATCCGTGAGTTTTGAGGGATAGAAAAGGTCTTTATATTGACTCTACTGAGAGGGTACAACGCGTTACCTTTATGTAAAGCTGCTTCATGGCCTATTGAAACAGCTGGTGAAACTGATACTTTTTTCACATACAGTGAAGCGCCTAATATCTTGAGACACGAATCGCTGTCTAGAGCGCTCATGAGGCAAAAATCATCAGGAGCTCTAGTTAACTTTAGGCGTAGATCCACATTATTCAATAGATGGCGCTCGGAAAAGAAAATGTCACCGTGTAGCGGTCCTGTAACATGAAACTCGCGTGAGCCCCCCATCAGCTGAGCACGACGAACCAGCCCCTCGTTGGCTGCAGGACCTTCAAATATAATAGAGTCCATACGACCTCTAGTGTCTTTTGCGAACATCCCTGCTGTGAATTGGGATTCCAAAGAATCGTTTGAAAAGTTTAACAATAACTCAATGA
Source organism: Syngnathus typhle (assembly GCF_033458585.1). NCBI lineage: Eukaryota > Metazoa > Chordata > Actinopteri > Syngnathiformes > Syngnathidae > Syngnathus > Syngnathus typhle. Next base: position 410,801 of record NW_026871961.1, read on the forward strand.
TGGATCTATATGCATGCGTTGCACTAGATTGTGATATTAATCTCCCGCCCAGTGAGATATCTAATTGACTAAAAATTGTGTTTATAGGGAAATTCACAATGCCGACTTGCTCTTGCGGTGGTAAATTGCTCCCATCTCTACGTGTTATTTTTAAACGCAGGTGTAGTAGTGTATCAGATAAATCTAAATATTTCGAGCCATCCCCGGGTATAAAAAATTCAATTGGCCCCTGGTCCACAATGGCCGATAACGGTAAGAATTCTACATAGGAGCTGTCTTCGATGGATAGTTGTGTTAAAGGACATGAAAACAAATCGAGACTTGACAAAACACATTCTTGCGATTTAAAATGTAGAAGGGCCATTTTAAGAGAAGATATCTGCCCTCTGTCTCCTTCGCCTTTTCTTAGCTGATCTGAGATCGGCAGAGCGTTTTTTTCTTTTAATAGTCTTTTTTCTCCGCCCACCAGGTTGCAACCCCCTGCGTGATAAAACTGCAAGTCCGGAACCTTCTTGAGTGGTCGCCGTTTTGCGGTGAATTCTCTCTATGACACGTCCAGCGACATCCGTTGCTATGCTTTTAGCAGCAGTCTGAAGATGTGGTTTAGCCAAGTTAAAGCCGCTTTTGAACATAGGCATGACAAAGCGAAACAGTTTAGCAAAAACTGAACCCAGGCCACGCCCATATTGGACTGGGGCTCCTTGAAAACCTTGAATTGATCCTCCCACTTGCGTTTCGTAATAATCGACAAATCGATACAAATCGGGATGTATGGTTGATGACACCATTGTTTTTATTATCTCGATCTAAAATGCAAAATGAGGATAACTTTCCCGTATACAAAGCTGACAGGTGTGTTTTGATCTGTTCGAAGACTAACTGAAATGGTCTCGATATGAGATCTGCACACGTTTAAATAGTACACAGGATTAAAGCTCTTATTTATAACGTCCTCAAAGTTTCCTTCGATGGGGAGAGCTCGCAGCATCGGCGCGTAAGCGTCACCGACGGTCTGATGTTGAACAATGTCTGTGTAAACAAATAGAAAATATAAACCGGCTTTTTTATCAGCCGGATGTTGTCCATAGACGCCTTCCGGTTTGAGCTGGAGCCAATGTTCCGGATTCATTCCAACGATATACGCTAGGGGGCTCTTGAACATAATTTTTGAATTTTCTTCGCCTGCAAACAAATATCTTCGTATATGGTGATCAAACTGAATAGCAACCTTTTTCATACTAGCTTTAGTTAATAGAGTTTGAATTTCAGAAGCTAACGAGTCATGATTGTTGTAAACACCCCCTTGAATTTTCAGCGTATGTTGAACCTCGGAATAACCTTGTAAAGTCTCATCTCGCGAGATAAGGGATTTTGGCTGTTTGTGATAGATATTCCGACCACCTTCCCGATTTTTTACCATATATTTAATTTCAGAATCACCTTGTAAAGATTCAACTTTACTAAGAGGTTTCGACTGTTTGAAATAGAAATCCCGTTTTTTCTCAGGAATGTCAAAAATTGAGTTGATGTATGAAATCTCACATAAGCCAACCTCCCATGATCCTTTTAAATCGATATGTTGCGCTAATTCCACTTTAAATTCTGAAAGCGTGTTGTCAGGAAAGATGTGCATGCTAGCATTTGAGGCTAATGTTACGTAGAATTCTTTTTGTACATCACCCATCTCGAGATTTTAACAGAATGACTATCCTATCAGTTTTTAAATGTCTTTAACGCTATTTGCAGGCACCCAGCTGTCAAATTTGGTTGGCCAGCCGACCCAGTGGACGAGTAGCTCCTTCTTGCCTGACACAGTGCGTGATTTAAGAATTTTCTGTATCCGGAAAATCTTATTTTTTTTTATTTTTACTTTTTGTAATTCTGCTTCGTAAAAAGTGCCTTCTATAAGCACACCGTCCAAGTCTGATATTTTGTAGACAGGAGGGACACGGTGGAGTCGTTGTGTTATCTTGAATATTTCATCCGTGAAACTCTGCAAGTAACCTTTCTCAAAGGTGCCTCTGAGTTTGGAGAGACGGACCGTGTTGCCTGGAGCGAACCGGAACTTGATTCCTCGTCGGAAGGGGTTTTTGCCATACAAGTTAGTAAAAACAACGTTGCGATTTTCCTCATTGACAGCGTTAGGTGTCATTTTTATACTGCTGTGAACACTGTTATTATAGCTGGTGATAAATTCCTGAATTACGTCTATGTACTGTTGTGTGTTTTTTGAAGTGAAATAACGCCACATTCGTGTTTTGAGTGTCTTGTTAAAGCGTTCAACCGTTTGCGCTTTTGTATCGGAAGACGTGGCAAAATGTAAAATATTATTCTGTCTCATTAATTTCTGGAAATGTTTGTTAAAAAATTCTTTCCCCTTATCTGTCTGCAATCTTGACGGTACCCCGCTAACTGTTAGCACTTCTTCAAACGCCCGAGAGACATGCGGAGCTGATTTGGTCTTCAGAACTCGTACAAATGCGCGTTTCGAAAACACATCAATTACAGTCAGTAAATATTTGAATCCGTCATTGTAGCGTGACAGTGACTGTAAGTCACATAAGTCTGCCTGAAACTGCTTCATAGGACCTCGAACAAAAACTTTATTTCTAGGAAAAGTTATTCTGGCTGGTTTATGTAAAGTATATGTGTCTTGGTCTGCTAGGAACGCTTTCACTTTTTTAATACTAGTGTTTTTACAGCGACCAGTAGCTCCTTTGTGCAAACGTGCTTCTCCTCCAAAACTGGCGGGGTCTACGGCGTTGTAGTAGATTTTTTTCAGAGAACTGTTACGAGCCATTGTGAAATGCAGATTGAAGGAAAACAGAGTGTGGCACAGGTAATAAAGTATACAGGTATGTTTTAATAGAAAACACACAGAAAACAATCACTTTTGTTGGTCACAGTTTATTACAAAAAAATTCAGAATAAAGCACACAGTAAAACATAATAAAAAAATGAAAAAAAAAAAAAAAGTTTTTTCTAAGTTTGACCACAGCGTATAAATGAAAATAGCATTGGCCATTTTGTTTCGATCAATGTTTTAAGACCTCTTAACCATGTAATAACATCAGCAAGCAGATGAGTTTTAAAATAATCCAAAAACAACGCGAGATCGACAGCCAGCTGGGCCCATGTGCTTCTTACAGAATCGCCCATTCTGTCTTCCCGAAAGTCCTGAATAATAAGCCGATCACGCTCTTGTCCAACACCGCAACAGAGCTAGATTCTTGTTTTACGGAGCGCAATCTAGCAAAGACCCTGTTCTCGTGCGCGAAGTCATGCAAAATGGCTGTAGCTGTGTCGCGCAAGGTTTTAAGAGGAACCGATGTGTTGAAAAAAAAAAGCATAGTTGATAACGTACGGAGGAAATTATCGTTACATAGCGCTGCCATCACACTCTCGTAGTTTACGTAGAAATAAAAGCAGCTATCCTCAATAGTTAAACACGTGTGATGAAGCTGGCTGAAGTCATCGAGCACACATCCATCACACATCATCCTAGCATGTTGTAATAACGCGTCATACAACATATAGGATATCATTAGTTTCACCTTTACGTAATCCTCAACTGTCAAAGATGTAAATGGTTCAATGTTCATACTGTAGATGTCCTGGTGAACATCGACGTGTGCAGGTGTGGATGTCAGCGGCGGGATGTCAGCTTCGTCGAGAGGAAAGTCTGCCACAATAGTGTTGTCCAGCATCGGAAAATCGGCATAGCTTCCATCAGCCATAGCTAGCGATTCAGGAGCTAGTATGTGGGCAATGTCAGAGTTTGATAAGAAGGGCAAATCGAGACTCGCACTAGTGTCGTCGAGCAGACGCAGGGGCTGACGCTCCGCCTCTTCTAGCAGGTAGGTCTCACCCCCCGCCGGCCCCGCAGATGGCGCTGATGGACCCGCAGATGTCGATGGTAGATTTTCTACCAGCTCGAAGGTTTCTTCATTCTCCGAACCGGTAGATGGCGTTACCTCGAAGATTAACGGGGGTCCGAAGAGGCGATCGAATTGCTGTCTGTAGCTAGGCGGTGAGGAGCGTTGCGGCGTAGAGAGGAAGGCGATGTCTGCATAGTTTGTCGGAGGAGTAGAATCTCTGAAGACAGACCATACATCTGCCGGCTGTGGCTCCGTCCCATACGGAGGAAGGACTTCAAAGTTCGTTGATGGCGTTTGAACCGCTACCTCAGCCGTCGCGTTTGTTTGCGTAAATCTGCTGATGTCTCTATCTGTAGGAGTTTCATCAGGGGTAGACCAGAGAGTGAGCAGACAATCTGGAACAGTCTGAACACCTCTGGAAAGTTTCTCTCCTGGGCCCTTCTCCATCGGTGCAAAGCTTGGTAGGAGACGTCGGGCAGATCTTTGGGCTATCTTGTTGTTGATCTCTTGTCTGGATTCAGGTACGAGTTGGTTTCAAGTCTGAGAGAGCTCAGTACTTATACAGAAAGTCTAGGGGCGTAAACATTCCCCATTTCTAAAGTTATGCTAATGGTTACATGTGTACGTGCAGGTAGGTGTGCGTGTGCGCGTGCATGTAAGTGTGCGCGTGCATGTAAGTGTGCGCGTGCGTGTAAGTGTGCGCATGCATGTACGCGTGCGTGTGTGTGTGTGTGTGTGTGTGTGTGTGTGTGGTGTAAAGAGTTGAAGAGTTTAAAAGTTATTTTTTAGTAAGGCTAATCTAAAGTTAATTTACGTTTCGCTCCAATGATATTTGTCCAGACACGGCTTGCAACAAAGAGCCTTGAAATACTATCACTAGAGGCTTGCATCTTTTCTTGCCATTCAGTTAAAGGCACATCAAGTAATGTTTGAAAAACCCCACATTCGTTATTGAACGCTTCTAATGTTAAATAAAGCAAATCGACTACCTCGCCATCTTCTTCGCCCTCAATAGTTTGTGGATAAACTTTAACCCGCAAAAAACATTTTCCGCTTGCCGTAATTCTTGAAATCCAAGTCATGTTCAGTACACCTTGTACACCGTAATCGTTTAAAAAATCAGTCAAAACCCGGGGCAGGAGCTGATTTAGCACACCCCAGTCGTTCGAAGAAAATAAACCAAAAGTATTGTTACCGGCTGAATCTCCTCGGCTTTTCATGAAGAAAAATAGCTCCCCGACTTCATAAAAAAATTTAAACCCCCATCGAGTCTCTGTTGTCAAGTCCCAGCTCTGTTCAAGTTTCTCCGTAGAAGGCTGCTGCATACGCTTGAGGTACATATGTTTTTTCCTAGGAGCATTTAACAATCCGTCGTCACCTTTATGAGATAAATGAATAGTAACAGGCGTTTCAGCGATCATGATTTAAGCTTCAAGTATAGCAGCGTCGCTTTAAGCTCAGCGCTACCAACCCTGATCTTAAATATACTTGCGTAGGTCCACCCACCGTCTCCTTAAAACCACACCTTTGTCACGTGTTTTACTCAAGATGTTAGACTACTCCTAAAACTATCTAAGCAAAATCTAATATGTTAAAAGTACACCAAATATACTAAAATATAAAGCCTTCAACTGTTTTTCTCAACAAATGACCTCTGACACAGTGCAGCACCTCTGAATCCAGTAAAAAACCAGTATTTTCTAGTCAGCAGAGTCGTTGCCTTTGTGAATAGTTCAGAATCGTACAGAGTCGTTACCCCAAATTGTCCTTCCACTGTTCCAAATTCTCCTTCCATTGATCGGACACCCACACCTGCCCACATTCTTTAGAGTCGTTGACCCTAATTTTTCTTCTTTTGTCATAACATCTCTCTAAAAACTTACAGCTGCCCACATTCTTTAGAGTCGTTGACTCAAGTTTTCTTCCTTTGTCATAACATCTCTCTCTAAAAAGCTACATTTCTTACAGTTTTTCTCCCCTTTTGTAAATGCTTCAAATCTTAAAATACTAGTTTCAAACATGTCCCAACATAACACCTATCTTCAAACATTTTGTTTCCAAAAAAACCTTATAATCTGCAAGTTCAGAGTCGCTGCCTTTGTAAATAGTTCAACTTAAATCTAAATGTCTCCCCTTTACTTCAACTTAAATCTTAGACAAACTTTATTGTCATTTTGTAAACACACGCTGCACATAAAAACGAAATTACGTTATTTCAACTAAATAAAAAGTGATATTTCTATATAAATGTGAAATAAGATAAAAAAGTTAAATAAGATACTAATTTCAAACATGTCCCAACATAACACCTTTCTTCAAACATTTTGTTTCCAAAAAAAACCTTATAATCTGCAAGTTCAGAGTCGCTGCTTTTGTAAATAGTTCAACTTAAATCTAAATGTCCCCCTTTACTTCAACTTAAATCTTAGACAAACTTTATTGTCATTTTGTAAACACACGCTGCACATAAAAACGAAATTACGTTATTTCAACTAAATAAAAAGTGATATTTCTATATAAATGTGAAATAAGATAAAAAAGTTAAATAAGATACTAATTTCAAACATGTCCCAACATAACACCTTTCTTCAAACATTTTGTTTCCAAAAAAAACCTTATAATCTGCAAGTTCAGAGTCGCTGCTTTTGTAAATAGTTCAACTTAAATCTAAATGTCCCCCTTTACTTCAACTTAAATCTTAGACAAACTTTATTGTCATTTTGTAAACACACGCTGCACATAAAAACGAAATTACGTTATTTCAACTAAATAAAAAGTAATATTTCTATATAAATGTGAAATAAGATAAAAAAGTTAAATAAGATACTAATTTCAAACATGTCCCAACATAACACCTTTCTTCAAACATTTTGTTTCCAAAAAAAAACCTTATAATCTGCAAGTTCAGAGTCACTGCCTTTGTAAATAGTTCAACTTAAATCTAAATGTCCCCCTTTACTTCAACTTAAATCTCCTTTCTTCAGACATTCTGTCTCACAAAATAAAAAAACCCAAAAACAAAAAAACACCTAAACCTCCCACCCATTTCTCCCCCTTACAAATGTCGCCATCTAGTGTTATCTTAGTGACACTGCAGCCCCTCATTTGCATAACATTGAAACCAATGGATAAGTGCATTGGTGCGAATGTCGCCATCTAGTGTTATCTTAGTGACACTGCAGCCCCTCATTTGCATAACATTGAAACCAATGGATAAGTGCATTGTTTATTTGTGTGTAACGTTTGGTTTATGTTTTATAAGCATTTTTAATTTTATTGCTTAAATCGCATTTTCTCGGCGAGCTGAGCGCTTTTTCTGAATTGTGCCGCTCCCGTCACTCTGGTTAGGTTGGCATCGAAAAAAACGCTCTCGGGTGCTTTAGAGTGCCGAGTTATTCACTGCGCATGAAGAAATGACCACCTCCAATGTTTGGTTTATGTTTAATAAGCATTTTTAATTTTATTGCTTAAATCGCATTTTCTCGGCGAGCTGAGCGCTTTTTCTGAATTGTGCCGCTCCCGTCACTCTGGTTAGGTTGGCATCGAAAAAAACGCTCTCGGGTGCTTTAGAGTGCCGAGTTATTCACTGCGCATTAAGAAATGACCACCTCCAACGTTTGGTTTATGTTTTATAAGCATTTTTAATTTTATTGCTTAAATCGCATTTTCTCGGCGAGCTGAGCGCTTTTTCTGAATTGTGCCGCTCCCGTCACTCTGGTTAGGTTGGCATCGAAAAAAACGCTCTCGGGTGCTTTAGAGTGCCGAGTTTATCACTGCGCATGAAGAAATGACCACCTCCAACGTTTGGTTTATGTTTTATAAGCATTTTTAATTTTATTGCTTAAATCGCATTTTCTCGGCGAGCTGAGCGCTTTTTCTGAATTGTGCCGCTCTCGCACTCTGGTTAGGTTGGCATCGAAAAAAACGCTCTCGGGTGCTTTAGAGTGCCGAGTTATTCACTGCGCATGAAGAAATGACCACCTCCAATGTTTGGTTTATGTTTAATAAGCATTTTTAATTTTATTGCTTAAATCGCATTTTCTCGGCGAGCTGAGCGCTTTTTCTGAATTGTGCCGCTCCCGTCACTCTGGTTAGGTTGGCATCGAAAAAAACGCTCTCGGGTGCTTTAGAGTGCCGAGTTATTCACTGCGCATGAAGAAATGACCACCTCCAACGTTTGGTTTATGTTTAATAAGCATTTTTAATTTTATTGCTTAAATCGCATTTTCTCGGCGAGCTGAGCACTTTTTCTGAATTGTGCCGCTCCCGTCACTCTGGTTAGGTTGGCATCGAAAAAAACGCTCTCGGGTGCTTTAGAGTGCCGAGTTTATTACTGCGCATTAGGAAATGACCACCTCCAACGTTTGGTTTATGTTTTATAAGCATTTTTAATTTTATTGCTTAAATCGCATTTTCTCGGCGAGCTGAGCGCTTTTTCTGAATTGTGCCGCTCCCGTCACTCTGGTTAGGTTGGCATCGAAAAAAACGCTCTCGGGTGCTTTAGAGTGCCGAGTTTATTACTGCGCATTAAGAAATGACCACCTCCAACGTTTGGTTTATGTTTTATAAGCATTTTTAATTTTATTGCTTAAATCGCATTTTCTCGGCGAGCTGAGCACTTTTTCTGAATTGTGCCGCTCCCGTCACTCTGGTTAGGTTGGCATCGAAAAAAACGCTCTCGGGTGCTTTAGAGTGCCGAGTTTATTACTGCGCATTAGGAAATGACCACCTCCAACGTTTGGTTTATGTTTTATAAGCATTTTTAATTTTATTGCTTAAATCGCATTTTCTCGGCGAGCTGAGCGCTTTTTCTGAATTGTGCCGCTCCCGTCACTCTGGTTAGGTTGGCATCGAAAAAAACGCTCTCGGGTGCTTTAGAGTGCCGAGTTTATTACTGCGCATTAAGAAATGACCACCTCCAACGTTTGGTTTATGTTTTATAAGGATTTTTAATTTTATTGCTTAAATCGCATTTTCTCGGCGAGCTGAGCACTTTTTCTGAATTGTGCCGCTCCCGTCACTCTGGTTAGGTTGGCATCGAAAAAAACGCTCTCGGGTGCTTTAGAGTGCCGAGTTTATTACTGCGCATTAGGAAATGACCACCTCCAACGTTTGGTTTATGTTTTATAAGCATTTTTAATTTTATTGCTTAAATCGCATTTTCTCGGCGAGCTGAGCGCTTTTTCTGAATTGTGCCGCTCCCGTCACTCTGGTTAGGTTGGCATCGAAAAAAACGCTCTCGGGTGCTTTAGAGTGCCGAGTTTATTACTGCGCATTAAGAAATGACCACCTCCAACGTTTGGTTTATGTTTTATAAGCATTTTTAATTTTATTGCTTAAATCGCATTTTCTCGGCGAGCTGAGCACTTTTTCTGAATTGTGCCGCTCCCGTCACTCTGGTTAGGTTGGCATCGAAAAAAACGCTCTCGGGTGCTTTAGAGTGCCGAGTTTATTACTGCGCATTAAGAAATGACCACCTCCAACGTTTGGTTTATGTTTTAGAAGCATTTTTAATTTTATTGCTTAAATCGCATTTTCTCGGCGAGCTGAGCACTTTTTCTGAATTGTGCCGCTCCCGTCACTCTGGTTAGGTTGGCATCGAAAAAAACGCTATCGGGTGCTTTAGAGTGCCGAGTTATTCACTGCGCATGAAGAAATGACCACCTCCAACGTTTGGTTTATGTTTAATAAGCATTTTTAATTTTATTGCTTGAATCGCATTTTCTCGGCGAGCTGAGCACTTTTTCTGAATTGTGCCGCTCCCGTCACTCTGGTTAGGTTGGCATCGAAAAAAACGCTCTCGGGTGCTTTAGAGTGCCGAGTTTATCACTGCGCATGAAGAAATGACCACCTCCAACGTTTGGTTTATGTTTTATAAGCATTTTTAATTTTATTGCTTAAATCGCATTTTCTCGGCGAGCTGAGCACTTTTTCTGAATTGTGCCGCTCCCATCACTCTGGTTAGGTTGGCATCGAAAAAAACGCTCTCGGGTGCTTTAGAGTGCCGAGTTTATCACTGCGCATGAAGAAATGACCACCTCCAACGTTTGGTTTATGTTTTATAAGTATTTTTAATTTTATTGCTTAAATCGCATTTTCTCGGCGAGCTGAGCGCTTTTTCTGAATTGTGCCGCTCCCGTCACTCTGGTTAGGTTGGCATCGAAAAAAACGCTCTCGGGTGCTTTAGAGTGCCGAGTTATTCACTGCGCATGAAGAAATGACCACCTCCAATGTTTGGTTTATGTTTAATAAGCATTTTTAATTTTATTGCTTAAATCGCATTTTCTCGGCGAGCTGAGCGCTTTTTCTGAATTGTGCCGCTCCCGTCACTCTGGTTAGGTTGGCATCGAAAAAAACGCTCTCGGGTGCTTTAGAGTGCCGAGTTATTCACTGCGCATGAAGAAATGACCACCTCCAACGTTTGGTTTATGTTTAATAAGCATTTTTAATTTTATTGCTTAAATCGCATTTTCTCGGCGAGCTGAGCACTTTTTCTGAATTGTGCCGCTCCCGTCACTCTGGTTAGGTTGGCATCGAAAAAAACGCTCTCGGGTGCTTTAGAGTGCCGAGTTTATTACTGCGCATTAGGAAATGACCACCTCCAACGTTTGGTTTATGTTTTATAAGCATTTTTAATTTTATTGCTTAAATCGCATTTTCTCGGCGAGCTGAGCGCTTTTTCTGAATTGTGCCGCTCCCGTCACTCTGGTTAGGTTGGCATCGAAAAAAACGCTCTCGGGTGCTTTAGAGTGCCGAGTTTATTATTGCGCATTAAGAAATGACCACCTCCAACGTTTGGTTTATGTTTTATAAGCATTTTTAATTTTATTGCTTAAATCGCATTTTCTCGGCGAGCTGAGCACTTTTTCTGAATTGTGCCGCTCCCGTCACTCTGGTTAGGTTGGCATCGAAAAAAACGCTCTCGGGTGCTTTAGAGTGCCGAGTTTATTACTGCGCATTAAGAAATGACCACCTCCAACGTTTGGTTTATGTTTTATAAGCATTTTTAATTTTATTGCTTAAATCGCATTTTCTCGGCGAGCTGAGCACTTTTTCTGAATTGTGCCGCTCCCGTCACTCTGGTTAGGTTGGCATCGAAAAAAACGCTCTCGGGTGCTTTAGAGTGCCGAGTTTATTACTGCGCATTAAGAAATGACCACCTCCAACGTTTGGTTTATGTTTTATAAGCATTTTTAATTTTATTGCTTAAATCGCATTTTCTCGGCGAGCTGAGCGCTTTTTCTGAATTGTGCCGCTCCCGTCACTCTGGTTAGGTTGGCATCGAAAAAAACGCTCTCGGGTGCTTTAGAGTGCCGAGTTATTCACTGCGCATGAAGAAATGACCACCTCCAACGTTTGGTTTATGTTTAATAAGCATTTTTAATTTTATTGCTTAAATCGCATTTTCTCGGCGAGCTGAGCACTTTTTCTGAATTGTGCCGCTCCCGTCACTCTGGTTAGGTTGGCATCGAAAAAAACGCTCTCGGGTGCTTTAGAGTGCCGAGTTTATTACTGCGCATTAAGAAATGACCACCTCCAACGTTTGGTTTATGTTTTATAAGCATTTTTAATTTTATTGCTTAAATCGCATTTTCTCGGCGAGCTGAGCGCTTTTTCTGAATTGTGCCGCTCCCGTCACTCTGGTTAGGTTGGCATCGAAAAAAACGCTCTCGGGTGCTTTAGAGTGCCGAGTTATTCACTGCGCATGAAGAAATGACCACCTCCAACGTTTGGTTTATGTTTAATAAGCATTTTTAATTTTATTGCTTAAATCGCATTTTCTCGGCGAGCTGAGCACTTTTTCTGAATTGTGCCGCTCCCGTCACTCTGGTTAGGTTGGCATCGAAAAAAACGCTCTCGGGTGCTTTAGAGTGCCGAGTTTATTACTGCGCATTAAGAAATGACCACCTCCAACGTTTGGTTTATGTTTTATAAGCATTTTTAATTTTATTGCTTAAATCGCATTTTCTCGGCGAGCTGAGCACTTTTTCTGAATTGTGCCGCTCCCGTCACTCTGGTTAGGTTGGCATCGAAAAAAACGCTCTCGGGTGCTTTAGAGTGCCGAGTTTATCACTGCGCATGAAGAAATGACCACCTCCAACGTTTGGTTTATGTTTAATAAGCATTTTTAATTTTATTGCTTAAATCGCATTTTCTCGGCGAGCTGAGCACTTTTTCTGAATTGTGCCGCTCCCGTCACTCTGGTTAGGTTGGCATCGAAAAAAACGCTCTCGGGTGCTTTAGAGTGCCGACTTTATCACTGCGCATGAAGAAATGACCACCTCCAACGTTTGGTTTATGTTTTATAAGCATTTTTAATTTTATTGCTTAAATCGCATTTTCTCGGCGAGCTGAGCACTTTTTCTGAATTGTGCCGCTCCCGTCACTCTGGTTAGGTTGGCATCGAAAAAAACGCTCACGGGTGCTTTAGAGTGCCGAGTTTATTACTGCGCATTAAGAAATGACCACCTCCAACGTTTGGTTTATGTTTTATAAGCATTTTTAATTTTATTGCTTAAATCGCATTTTCTCGGCGAGCTGAGCACTTTTTCTGAATTGTGCCGCTCCCGTCACTCTGGTTAGGTCGGCATCGAAAAAAACGCTCTCGGGTGCTTTAGAGTGCCGAGTTATTCACTGCGCACGAAGAAATGACCACCTCCAACGTTTGGTTTATGTTTTATAAGCATTTTTAATTTTATTGCTTAAATCGCATTTTCTCGGCGAGCTGAGCACTTTTTCTGAATTGTGCCGCTCCCGTCACTCTGGTTAGGTTGGCATCGAAAAAAACGCTCTCGGGTGCTTTAGAGTGTCGAGTTTATTACTGCGCATTAAGAAATTACCACCTCCAACGTTTGGTTTATGTTTTATAAGCATTTTTAATTTTATTGCTTAAATCGCATTTTCTCGGCGAGCTGAGCACTTTTTCTGAATTGTGCCGCTCCCGTCACTCTGGTTAGGTTGGCATCGAAAAAAACGCTATCGGGTGCTTTAGAGTGCCGAGTTATTCACTGCGCATGAAGAAATGACCACCTCCAACGTTTGGTTTATGTTTAATAAGCATTTTTAATTTTATTGCTTAAATCGCATTTTCTCAGCGAGCTGAGCACTTTTTCTGAATTGTGCCGCTCCCGTCACTCTCGTTAGGTTGGCATCGAAAAAAACGCTCTCGGGTGCTTTAGAGTGCCGAGTTTATTACTGCGCATTAAGAAATGACCACCTCCAACGTTTGGTTTATGTTTTATAAGCATTTTTAATTTTATTGCTTAAATCGCATTTTCTCGGCGAGCTGAGCACTTTTTCTGAATTGTGCCGCTCCCGTCACTCTGGTTAGGTTGGCATCGAAAAAAACGCTCTCGGGTGCTTTAGAGTGCCGAGTTTATTACTGCGCATTAAGAAATGACCACCTCCAACGTTTGGTTTATGTTTTATAAGCATTTTTAATTTTATTGCTTAAATCGCATTTTCTCGGCGAGCTGAGCGCTTTTTCTGAATTGTGCCGCTCCCGTCACTCTGGTTAGGTTGGCATCGAAAAAAACGCTCTCGGGTGCTTTAGAGTGCCGAGTTATTCACTGCGCATGAAGAAATGACCACCTCCAACGTTTGGTTTATGTTTAATAAGCATTTTTAATTTTATTGCTTAAATCGCATTTTCTCGGCGAGCTGAGCACTTTTTCTGAATTGTGCCGCTCCCGTCACTCTGGTTAGGTTGGCATCGAAAAAAACGCTCTCGGGTGCTTTAGAGTGCCGAGTTTATTACTGCGCATTAAGAAATGACCACCTCCAACGTTTGGTTTATGTTTTATAAGCATTTTTAATTTTATTGCTTAAATCGCATTTTCTCGGCGAGCTGAGGGCTTTTTCTGAATTGTGCCGCTCCCGTCACTCTGGTTAGGTTGGCATCGAAAAAAACGCTCTCGGGTGCTTTAGAGTGCCGAGTTATTCACTGCGCATGAAGAAATGACCACCTCCAACGTTTGGTTTATGTTTAATAAGCATTTTTAATTTTATTGCTTAAATCGCATTTTCTCGGCGAGCTGAGCACTTTTTCTGAATTGTGCCGCTCCCGTCACTCTGGTTAGGTTGGCATCGAAAAAAACGCTCTCGGGTGCTTTAGAGTGCCGAGTTTATTACTGCGCATTAAGAAATGACCACCTCTAACGTTTGGTTTATGTTTTATAAGCATTTTTAATTTTATTGCTTAAATCGCATTTTCTCGGCGAGCTGAGCACTTTTTCTGAATTGTGCGAAAAAAACGCTCTCGGGTGCTTTAGAGTGCCGAGTTTATCACTGCGCATGAAGAAATGACCACCTCCAACGTTTGGTTTATGTTTAATAAGCATTTTTAATTTTATTGCTTAAATCGCATTTTCTCGGCGAGCTGAGCACTTTTTCTGAATTGTGCCGCTCCCGTCACTCTGGTTAGGTTGGCATCGAAAAAAACGCTCTCGGGTGCTTTAGAGTGCCGAGTTTATCACTGCGCATGAAGAAATGACCACCTCCAACGTTTGGTTTATGTTTTATAAGCATTTTTAATTTATTGCTTAAATCGCATTTTCTCGGCGAGCTGAGCACTTTTTCTGAATTGTGCCGCTCCCGTCACTCTGGTTAGGTTGGCATCGAAAAAAACGCTCACAGGGTGCTTTAGAGTGCCGAGTTTATTACTGCGCATTAAGAAATGACCACCTCCAACGTTTGGTTTATGTTTTATAAGCATTTTTAATTTTATTGCTTAAATCGCATTTTCTCGGCGAGCTGAGCACTTTTTCTGAATTGTGCCGCTCCCGTCACTCTGGTTAGGTTGGCATCGAAAAAAACGCTCTCGGGTGCTTTAGAGTGCCGAGTTATTCACTGCGCATGAAGAAATGACCACCTCCAACGTTTGGTTTATGTTTTATTAGCATTTTTAATTTTATTGCTTAAATCGCATTTTCTCGGCGAGCTGAGCACTTTTTCTGAATTGTGCCGCTCCCGTCACTCTGGTTAGGTTGGCATCGAAAAAAACGCTCTCGGGTGCTTTAGAGTGCCGAGTTTATCACTGCGCATGAAGAAATGACCACCTCCAACGTTTGGTTTATGTTTTATAAGCATTTTTAATTTTATTGCTTAAATCGCATTTTCTCGGCGAGCTGAGCGCTTTTTCTGAATTGTGCCGCTCCCGTCACTCTGGTTAGGTTGGCATCGAAAAAAACGCTCTCGGGTGCTTTAGAGTGCCGAGTTTATCACTGCGCATGAAGAAATGACCACCTCCAACGTTTGGTTTATGTTTTATAAGCATTTTTAATTTTATTGCTTAAATCGCATTTTCTCGGCGAGCTGAGCGCTTTTTCTGAATTGTGCCGCTCCCGTAACTCTGGTTAGGTTGGCATCGAAAAAAACGCTCTCGGGTGCTTTAGAGTGCCGAGTTTATCACTGCGCATGAAGAAATGACCACCTCCAACGTTTGGTTTATGTTTAATAAGCATTTTTAATTTTATTGCTTAAATCGCATTTTCTCGGCGAGCTGAGCACTTTTTCTGAATTGTGCCGCTCCCGTCACTCTGGTTAGGTTGGCATCGAAAAAAACGCTCTCGGGTGCTTTAGAGTGCCGAGTTTATTACTACGCATTAAGAAATGACCACCTCCAACGTTTGGTTTATGTTTTATAAGCATTTTTAATTTTATTGCTTAAATCGCATTTTCTCGGCGAGCTGAGCACTTTTTCTGAATTGTGCCGCTCCCGTCACTCTGGTTAGGTTGGCATCGAAAAAAACGCTCTCGGGTGCTTTAGAGTGCCGAGTTATTCACTGCGCACGAAGAAATGACCACCTCCAACGTTTGGTTTATGTTTTATAAGCATTTTTAATTTTATTGCTTAAATCGCATTTTCTCGGCGAGCTGAGCGCTTTTTCTGAATTGTGCCGCTCCCGTCACTCTGGTTAGGTTGGCATCGAAAAAAACGCTCTCGGGTGCTTTAGAGTGCCGAGTTTATTACTGCGCATTAAGAAATGACCACCTCCAACGTTTGGTTTATGTTTTATAAGCATTTTTAATTTTATTGCTTAAATCGCATTTTCTCGGCGAGCTGAGCACTTTTTCTGAATTGTGCCGCTCCCGTCACTCTGGTTAGGTTGGCATCGAAAAAAACGCTCTCGGGTGCTTTAGAGTGCCGAGTTTATTACTGCGCATTAAGAAATGACCACCTCCAACGTTTGGTTTATGTTTTATAAGCATTTTTAATTTTATTGCTTAAATCGCATTTTCTCGGCGAGCTGAGCACTTTTTCTGAATTGTGCCGCTCCCGTCACTCTGGTTAGGTTGGCATCGAGAAAAACGCTATCGGGTGCTTTAGAGTGCCGAGTTATTCACTGCGCATGAAGAAAAGACCACCTCCAACGTTTGGTTTATGTTTAATAAGCATTTTTAATTTTATTGCTTAAATCGCATTTTCTCGGCGAGCTGAGCACTTTTTCTGAATTGTGCCGCTCCCGTCATCTGGTTAGGTTGGCATCGAAAAAAACGCTCTCGGGTGCTTTAGAGTGCCGAGTTTATTACTGCGCATTAAGAAATGACCACCTCCAACGTTTGGTTTATGTTTTATAAGCATTTTTAATTTTATTGCTTAAATCGCATTTTCTCGGCGAGCTGAGCACTTTTTCTGAATTGTGCCGCTCCCGTCACTCTGGTTAGGTTGGCATCGAAAAAAACGCTCTCGGGTGCTTTAGAGTGCCGAGTTTATTACTGCGCATTAAGAAATGACCACCTCCAACGTTTGGTTTATGTTTTATAAGCATTTTTAATTTTATTGCTTAAATCGCATTTTCTCGGCGAGCTGAGCACTTTTTCTGAATTGTGCCGCTCCCGTCACTCTGGTTAGGTTGGCATCGAAAAAAACGCTCTCGGGTGATTTAGAGTGCCGAGTTATTCACTGCGCATGAAGAAATGACCACCTCCAACGTTTGGTTTATGTTTTATAAGCATTTTTAATTTTATTGCTTAAATCGCATTTTCTCGGCGAGCTGAGCACTTTTTCTGAATTGTGCCGCTCCCGTCACTCTGGTTAGGTTGGCATCGAAAAAAACGCTCTCGGGTGCTTTAGAGTGCCGAGTTTATCACTGCGCATGAAGAAATGACCACCTCCAACGTTTGGTTTATGTTTTATAAGCATTTTTAATTTTATTGCTTAAATCGCATTTTCTCGGCGAGCTGAGCGCTTTTTCTGAATTGTGCCGCTCCCTCCACTCTGGTTAGGTTGGCATCGAAAAAAACGCTCTCGGGTGCTTTAGAGTGCCGAGTTATTCACTGCGCATGAAGAAAAGACCACCTCCAACGTTTGGTTTATGTTTAATAAGCATTTTTAATTTTATTGCTTAAATCGCATTTTCTCGGCGAGCTGAGCACTTTTTCTGAATTGTGCCGCTGTCGTCACACTAGTTAGGTTGGCATCGAAAAAAACGCTCTCGGGTGCTTTAGAGTGCCGAGTTTATTACTGCGCATTAGGAAATGACCACCTCCAACGTTTGGTTTATGTTTTATAAGCATTTTTAATTTTATTGCTTAAATCGCATTTTCTCGGCGAGCTGTGCGCTTTTTCTGAATTGTGCCGCTCCCGTCACTCTGGTTAGGTTGGCATCGAAAAAAACGCTCTCGGGTGCTTTAGAGTGCCGAGTTTATTACTGCGCATTAAGAAATGACCACCTCCAACGTTTGGTTTATGTTTTATAAGCATTTTTAATTTTATTGCTTAAATCGCATTTTCTCGGCGAGCTGAGCACTTTTTCTGAATTGTGCCGCTCCCGTCACTCTGGTTAGGTTGGCATCGAAAAAAACGCTCTCGGGTGCTTTAGAGTGCCGAGTTTATTACTGCGCATTAAGAAATGACCACCTCCAACGTTTGGTTTATGTTTTATAAGCATTTTTAATTTTATTGCTTAAATCGCATTTTCTCGGCGAGCTGAGCACTTTTTCTGAATTGTGCCGCTCCCGTCACTCTGGTTAGGTTGGCATCGAAAAAAACGCTCTCGGGTGCTTTAGAGTGCCGAGTTTATTACTGCGCATTAAGAAATGACCACCTCCAACGTTTGGTTTATGTTTTATAAGCATTTTTAATTTTATTGCTTAAATCGCATTTTCTCGGCGAGCTGAGCACTTTTTCTGAATTGTGCCGCTCC
This sequence comes from Syngnathus typhle, assembly GCF_033458585.1. Lineage (NCBI taxonomy): Eukaryota > Metazoa > Chordata > Actinopteri > Syngnathiformes > Syngnathidae > Syngnathus > Syngnathus typhle. The sequence continues at coordinate 428,826 of NW_026871961.1, forward strand.
CGTCACTCTGGTTAGGTTGGCATCGAAAAAAACGCTCTCGGGTGCTTTAGAGTGCCGAGTTTATTACTGCGCATTAAGAAATGACCACCTCCAACGTTTGGTTTATGTTTTATAAGCATTTTTAATTTTATTGCTTAAATCGCATTTTCTCGGCGAGCTGAGCGCTTTTTCTGAATTGTGCCGCTCCCGTCACTCTGGTTAGATTGGCATCGAAAAAAACGCTCTCGGGTGCTTTAGAGTGCCGAGTTTATTACTGCGCATTAAGAAATGACCACCTCCAACGTTTGATTTATGTTTTATGAGCATTTTTAATTTTATTGCTTAAATCGCATTTTCTCGGCGAGCTGAGCACTTTTTCTGAATTGTGCCGCTCCCGTCACTCTGGTTAGGTTGGCATCGAAAAAAACGCTCACGGGTGCTTTAGAGTGCCGAGTTTATTGCTGCGCATTAAGAAATGACCACCTCCAACGTTTGGTTTATGTTTTATAAGCATTTTTAATTTTATTGCTTAAATCGCATTTTCTCGGCGAGCTGAGCACTTTTTCTGAATTGTGCCGCTCCCGTCACTCTGGTTAGGTTGGCATCGAAAAAAACGCTCTCGGGTGCTTTAGAGTGCCGAGTTATTCACTGCGCATGAAGAAATGACCACCTCCAACGTTTGGTTTATGTTTTATAAGCATTTTTAATTTTATTGCTTAAATCGCATTTTCTCGGCGAGCTGAGCACTTTTTCTGAATTGTGCCGCTCCCGTCACTCTGGTTAGGTTGGCATCGAAAAAAACGCTCTCGGGTGCTTTAGAGTGCCGAGTTTATCACTGCGCATGAAGAAATGACCACCTCCAACGTTTGGTTTATGTTTTATAAGCATTTTTAATTTTATTGCTTAAATCGCATTTTCTCGGCGAGCTGAGCGCTTTTTCTGAATTGTGCCGCTCCCGTCACTCTGGTTAGGTTGGCATCGAAAAAAACGCTCTCGGGTGCTTTAGAGTGCCGAGTTTATCACTGCGCATGAAGAAATGACCACCTCCAACGTTTGGTTTATGTTTTATAAGCATTTTTAATTTTATTGCTTAAATCGCATTTTCTCGGCGAGCTGAGCGCTTTTTCTGAATTGTGCCGCTCCCGTAACTCTGGTTAGGTTGGCATCGAAAAAAACGCTCTCGGGTGCTTTAGAGTGCCGAGTTTATCACTGCGCATGAAGAAATGACCACTTCCAACGTTTGGTTTATGTTTTATAAGCATTTTTAATTTTATTGCTTAAATCGCATTTTCTCGGCGAGCTGAGCACTTTTTCTGAATTGTGCCGCTCCCGTCACTCTGGTTAGGTTGGCATCGAAAAAAACGCTCTCGGGTGCTTTAGAGTGCCGAGTTTATTACTGCGCATTAAGAAATGACCACCTCCAACGTTTGGTTTATGTTTTATAAGCATTTTTAATTTTATTGCTTAAATCGCATTTTCTCGGCGAGCTGAGCACTTTTTCTGAATTGTGCCGCTCCCGTCACTCTGGTTAGGTTGGCATCGAAAAAAACGCTCTCGGGTGCTTTAGAGTGCCGAGTTATTCACTGCGCATGAAGAAATGACCACCTCCAACGTTTGGTTTATGTTTAATAAGCATTTTTAATTTTATTGCTTAAATCGCATTTTCTCGGCGAGCTGAGCACTTTTTCTGAATTGTGCCGCTCCCGTCACTCTGGTTAGGTTGGCATCGAAAAAAACGCTCTCGGGTGCTTTAGAGTGCCGAGTTTATTACTGCGCATTAAGAAATGACCACCTCCAACGTTTGGTTTATGTTTTATAAGCATTTTTAATTTTATTGCTTAAATCGCATTTTCTCGGCGAGCTGAGCGCTTTTTCTGAATTGTGCCGCTCCCGTCACTCTGGTTAGGTTGGCATCGAAAAAAACGCTCTCGGGTGCTTTAGAGTGCCGAGTTATTCACTGCGCATGAAGAAATGACCACCTCCAACGTTTGGTTTATGTTTAATAAGCATTTTTAATTTTATTGCTTAAATCGCATTTTCTCGGCGAGCTGAGCACTTTTTCTGAATTGTGCCGCTCCCGTCACTCTGGTTAGGTTGGCATCGAAAAAAACGCTCTCGGGTGCTTTAGAGTGCCGAGTTTATTACTGCGCATTAAGAAATGACCACCTCCAACGTTTGGTTTATGTTTTATAAGCATTTTTAATTTTATTGCTAAAATCGCATTTTCTCGGCGAGCTGAGCACTTTTTCTGAATTGTGCCGCTCCCGTCACTCTGGTTAGGTTGGCATCGAAAAAAACGCTCTCGGGTGCTTTAGAGTGCCGAGTTTATTACTGCGCATTAAGAAATGACCACCTCCAACGTTTGGTTTATGTTTTATAAGCATTTTTAATTTTATTGCCTAAATCGCATTTTCTCGGCGAGCTGAGCACTTTTTCTGAATTGTGCCGCTCCCGTCACTCTGGTTAGGTTGGCATCGAAAAAAACGCTCTCGGGTGCTTTAGAGTGCCGAGTTATTCACTGCGCACGAAGAAATGACCACCTCCAACGTTTGGTTTATGTTTTATAAGCATTTTTAATTTTATTGCTTAAATCGCATTTTCTCGGCGAGCTGAGCGCTTTTTCTGAATTGTGCCGCTCCCGTCACTCTGGTTAGGTTGGCATCGAAAAAAACGCTCTCGGGTGCTTTAGAGTGCCGAGTTTATTACTGCGCATTAAGAAATGACCACCTCCAACGTTTGGTTTATGTTTTATAAGCATTTTTAATTTTATTGCTTAAATCGCATTTTCTCGGCGAGCTGAGCACTTTTTCTGAATTGTGCCGCTCCCGTCACTCTGGTTAGGTTGGCATCGAAAAAAACGCTCTCGGGTGCTTTAGAGTGCCGAGTTTATTACTGCGCATTAAGAAATGACCACCTCCAACGTTTGGTTAATGTTTTATAAGCATTTTTAATTTTATTGCTTAAATCGCATTTTCTCGGCGAGCTGAGCACTTTTTCTGAATTGTGCCGCTCCCGTCACTCTGGTTAGGTTGGCATCGAAAAAAACGCTATCGGGTGCTTTAGAGTGCCGAGTTATTCACTGCGCATGAAGAAATGACCACCTCCAACGTTTGGTTTATGTTTAATAAGCATTTTTAATTTTATTGCTTAAATCGCATTTTCTCGGCGAGCTGAGCACTTTTTCTGAATTGTGCCGCTCCCGTCACTCTGGTTAGGTTGGCATCGAAAAAAACGCTCTCGGGTGCTTTAGAGTGCCGAGTTTATTACTGCGCATTAAGAAATGACCACCTCCAACGTTTGGTTTATGTTTTATAAGCATTTTTAATTTTATTGCTTAAATCGCATTTTCTCGGCGAGCTGAGCACTTTTTCTGAATTGTGCCGCTCCCGTCACTCTGGTTAGGTTGGCATCGAAAAAAACGCTCTCGGGTGCTTTAGAGTGCCGAGTTTATTACTGCGCATTAAGAAATGACCACCTCCAACGTTTGGTTTATGTTTTATAAGCATTTTTAATTTTATTGCTTAAATCGCATTTTCTCGGCGAGCTGAGCGCTTTTTCTGAATTGTGCCGCTCCCGTCACTCTGGTTAGGTTGGCATCGAAAAAAACGCTCTCGGGTGCTTTAGAGTGCCGAGTTATTCACTGCGCATGAAGAAATGACCACCTCCAACGTTTGGTTTATGTTTAATAAGCATTTTTAATTTTATTGCTTAAATCGCATTTTCTCGGCGAGCTGAGCACTTTTTCTGAATTGTGCCGCTCCCGTCACTCTGGTTAGGTTGGCATCGAAAAAAACGCTCTCGGGTGCTTTAGAGTGCCGAGTTTATTACTGCGCATTAAGAAATGACCACCTCCAACGTTTGGTTTATGTTTTATAAGCATTTTTAATTTTATTGCTTAAATCGCATTTTCTCGGCGAGCTGAGCGCTTTTTCTGAATTGTGCCGCTCCCGTCACTCTGGTTAGGTTGGCATCGAAAAAAACGCTCTCGGGTGCTTTAGAGTGCCGAGTTATTCACTGCGCATGAAGAAATGACCACCTCCAACGTTTGGTTTATGTTTAATAAGCATTTTTAATTTTATTGCTTAAATCGCATTTTCTCGGCGAGCTGAGCACTTTTTCTGAATTGTGCCGCTCCCGTCACTCTGGTTAGGTTGGCATCGAAAAAAACGCCCTCGGGTGCTTTAGAGTGCCGAGTTTATTACTGCGCATTAAGAAATGACCACCTCCAACGTTTGGTTTATGTTTTATAAGCATTTTTAATTTTATTGCTAAAATCGCATTTTCTCGGCGAGCTGAGCACTTTTTCTGAATTGTGCCGCTCCCGTCACTCTGGTTAGGTTGGCATCGAAAAAAACGCTCTCGGGTGCTTTAGAGTGCCGAGTTTATCACTGCGCATGAAGAAATGACCACCTCCAACGTTTGGTTTATGTTTAATAAGCATTTTTAATTTTATTGCTTAAATCGCATTTTCTCGGCGAGCTGAGCACTTTTTCTGAATTGTGCCGCTCCCGTCACTCTGGTTAGGTTGGCATCGAAAAAAACGCTCTCGGGTGCTTTAGAGTGCCGAGTTTATCACTGCGCATGAAGAAATGACACTCCAACGTTTGGTTTATGTTTTATAAGCATTTTTAATTTTATTGCTTAAATCGCATTTTCTCGGCGAGCTGAGCGCTTTTTCTGAATTGTGCCGCTCCCGTAACTCTGGTTAGGTTGGCATCGAAAAAAACGCTCTCGGGTGCTTTAGAGTGCCGAGTTTATCACTGCGCATGAAGAAATGACCACTTCCAACGTTTGGTTTATGTTTTATAAGCATTTTTAATTTTATTGCTTAAATCGCATTTTCTCGGCGAGCTGAGCACTTTTTCTGAATTGTGCCGCTCCCGTCACTCTGGTTAGGGGCGCATCGAAAAAAACGCTCTCGGGTGCTTTAGAGTGCCGAGTTTATTACTGCGCATTAAGAAATGACCACCTCCAACGTTTGGTTTATGTTTTATAAGCATTTTTAATTTTATTGCTTAAATCGCATTTTCTCGGCGAGCTGAGCACTTTTTCTGAATTGTGCCGCTCCCGTCACTCTGGTTAGGTTGGCATCGAAAAAAAACGCTCTCGGGTGCTTTAGAGTGCCGAGTTTATCACTGCGCATGAAGAAATGACCACCTCCAACGTTTGGTTTATGTTTTATAAGCATTTTTAATTTTATTGCTTAAATCGCATTTTCTCGGCGAGCTGAGCGCTTTTTCTGAATTGTGCCGCTCCCGTCACTCTGGTTAGGTTGGCATCGAAAAAAACGCTCTCGGGTGCTTTAGAGTGCCGAGTTTATCACTGCGCATGAAGAAATGACCACCTCCAACGTTTGGTTTATGTTTTATAAGCATTTTTAATTTTATTGCTTAAATCGCATTTTCTCGGCGAGCTGAGCGCTTTTTCTGAATTGTGCTACTCCCGTAACTCTGGTTAGGTTGGCATCGAAAAAAACGCTCTCGGGTGCTTTGGAGTGCCGAGTTTATCACTGCGCATGAAGAAATGACCACTTCCAACGTTTGGTTTATGTTTTATAAGCATTTTTAATTTTATTGCTTAAATCGCATTTTCTCGGCGAGCTGAGCACTTTTTCTGAATTGTGCCGCTCCCGTCACTCTGGTAAGGTTGGCATCGAAAAAAACGCTCTCGGGTGCTCTAGAGTGCCGAGTTTATTACTGCGCATTAAGAAATGACCACCTCCAACGTTTGGTTTATGTTTTATAAGCATTTTTAATTTTATTGCCTAAATCGCATTTTCTCGGCGAGCTGAGCACTTTTTCTGAATTGTGCCGCTCCCGTCACTCTGGTTAGGTTGGCATCGAAAAAAACGCTCTCGGGTGCTTTAGAGTGCCGAGTTTATCACTGCGCATGAAGAAATGACCACCTCCAACGTTTGGTTTATGTTTTATAAGCATTTTTAATTTTATTGCTTAAATCGCATTTTCTCGGCGAGCTGAGCGCTTTTTCTGAATTGTGCCGCTCCCGTAACTCTGGTTAGGTTGGCATCGAAAAAAACGCTCTCGGGTGCTTTAGAGTGCCGAGTTTATCACTGCGCATGAAGAAATGACCACTTCCAACGTTTGGTTTATGTTTTATAAGCATTTTTAATTTTATTGCTTAAATCGCATTTTCTCGGCGAGCTGAGCGCTTTTTCTGAATTGTGCCGCTCCCGTAACTCTGGTTAGGTTGGCATCGAAAAAAACGCTCTCGGGTGCTTTAGAGTGCCGAGTTTATCACTGCGCATGAAGAAATGACCACTTCCAACGTTTGGTTTATGTTTTATAAGCATTTTTAATTTTATTGCTTAAATCGCATTTTCTCGGCGAGCTGAGCACTTTTTCTGAATTGTGCCGCTCCCGTCACTCTGGTTAGGTTGGCATCGAAAAAAAGCTCTCGGGTGCTCTAGAGTGCCGAGTTTATTACTGCGCATTAAGAAATGACCACCTCCAACGTTTGGTTTATGTTTTATAAGCATTTTTAATTTTATTGCTTAAATCGCATTTTCTCGGCGAGCTGAGCACTTTTTCTGAATTGTGCCGCTCCCGTCACTCTGGTTAGGTTGGCATCGAAAAAAAACGCTCCCGTGTGCTTTAGAGTGCCGAGTTATTCACTGCGCATGAAGAAATGACCACCTCCAACGTTTGGTTTATGTTTTATAAGCATTTTTAATTTTATTGCTTAAATCGCATTTTCTCGGCGAGCTGAGCACTTTTTCTGAATTGTGCCGCTCCCGTCACTCTGGTTAGGTTGGCATCGAAAAAAACGCTCTCGGGTGCTTTAGAGTGCCGAGTTTATTACTGCGCATTAAGAAATGACCACCTCCAACGTTTGGTTTATGTTTTATAAGCATTTTTAATTTTATTGCTTAAATCGCATTTTCTCGGCGAGCTGAGCGCTTTTTCTGAATTGTGCCGCTCCCGTCACTCTGGTTAGGTTGGCATCGAAAAAAACGCTTTCGGGTGCTTTAGAGTGCCGAGTTATTCACTGCGCATGAAGAAATGACCACCTCCAACGTTTGGTTTATGTTTAATAAGCATTTTTAATTTTATTGCTTAAATCGCATTTTCTCGGCGAGCTGAGCACTTTTTCTGAATTGTGCCGCTCCCGTCACTCTGGTTAGGTTGGCATCGAAAAAAACGCTCTCGGGTGCTTTAGAGTGCCGAGTTTATTACTGCGCATTAAGAAATGACCACCTCCAACGTTTGGTTTATGTTTTATAAGCATTTTTGATTTTATTGCTTAAATCGCATTTTCTCGGCGAGCTGAGCACTTTTTCTGAATTGTGCCGCTCCCGTCACTCTGGTTAGGTTGGCATCGAAAAAAACGCTCTCGGGTGCTTTAGAGTGCCGAGTTTATCACTGCGCATGAAGAAATGACCACCTCCAACGTTTGGTTTATGTTTAATAAGCATTTTTAATTTTATTGCTTAAATCGCATTTTCTCGGCGAGCTGAGCACTTTTTCTGAATTGTGCCGCTCCCGTCACTCTGGTTAGGTTGGCATCGAAAAAAACGCTCTCGGGTGCTTTAGAGTGCCGAGTTTATCACTGCGCATGAAGAAATGACCACCTCCAACGTTTGGTTTATGTTTTATAAGCATTTTTAATTTTATTGCTTAAATCGCATTTTCTCGGCGAGCTGAGCACTTTTTCTGAATTGTGCCGCTCCCGTCACTCTGGTTAGGTTGGCATCGAAAAAAACGCTCACGGGTGCTTTAGAGTGCCGAGTTTATTACTGCGCATTAAGAAATGACCACCTCCAACGTTTGGTTTATGTTTTATAAGCATTTTTAATTTTATTGCTTAAATCGCATTTTCTCGGCGAGCTGAGCACTTTTTCTGAATTGTGCCGCTCCCGTCACTCTGGTTAGGTTGGCATCGAAAAAAACGCTCTCGGGTGCTTTAGAGTGCCGAGTTATTCACTGCGCATGAAGAAATGACCACCTCCAACGTTTGGTTTATGTTTTATAAGCATTTTTAATTTTATTGCTTAAATCGCATTTTCTCGGCGAGCTGAGCACTTTTTCTGAATTGTGCCGCTCCCGTCACTCTGGTTAGGTTGGCATCGAAAAAAACGCTCTCGGGTGCTTTAGAGTGCCGAGTTTATCACTGCGCATGAAGAAATGACCACCTCCAACGTTTGGTTTATGTTTTATAAGCATTTTTAATTTTATTGCTTAAATCGCATTTTCTCGGCGAGCTGAGCGCTTTTTCTGAATTGTGCCGCTCCCGTCACTCTGGTTAGGTTGGCATCGAAAAAAACGCTCTCGGGTGCTTTAGAGTGCCGAGTTTATCACTGCGCATGAAGAAATGACCACCTCCAACGTTTGGTTTATGTTTTATAAGCATTTTTAATTTTATTGCTTAAATCGCATTTTCTCGGCGAGCTGAGCGCTTTTTCTGAATTGTGCCGCTCCCGTAACTCTGGTTAGGTTGGCATCGAAAAAAACGCTCTCGGGTGCTTTAGAGTGCCGAGTTTATCACTGCGCATGAAGAAATGACCACCTCCAACGTTTGGTTTATGTTTAATAAGCATTTTTAATTTTATTGCTTAAATCGCATTTTCTCGGCGAGCTGAGCACTTTTTCTGAATTGTGCCGCTCCCGTCACTCTGGTTAGGTTGGCATCGAAAAAAACGCTCTCGGGTGCTTTAGAGTGCCGAGTTTATTACTACGCATTAAGAAATGACCACCTCCAACGTTTGGTTTATGTTTTATAAGCATTTTTAATTTTATTGCTTAAATCGCATTTTCTCGGCGAGCTGAGCACTTTTTCTGAATTGTGCCGCTCCCGTCACTCTGGTTAGGTTGGCATCGAAAAAAACGCTCTCGGGTGCTTTAGAGTGCCGAGTTATTCACTGCGCACGAAGAAATGACCACCTCCAACGTTTGGTTTATGTTTTATAAGCATTTTTAATTTTATTGCTTAAATCGCATTTTCTCGGCGAGCTGAGCGCTTTTTCTGAATTGTGCCGCTCCCGTCACTCTGGTTAGGTTGGCATCGAAAAAAACGCTCTCGGGTGCTTTAGAGTGCCGAGTTTATTACTGCGCATTAAGAAATGACCACCTCCAACGTTTGGTTTATGTTTTATAAGCATTTTTAATTTTATTGCTTAAATCGCATTTTCTCGGCGAGCTGAGCACTTTTTCTGAATTGTGCCGCTCCCGTCACTCTGGTTAGGTTGGCATCGAAAAAAACGCTCTCGGGTGCTTTAGAGTGCCGAGTTTATTACTGCGCATTAAGAAATGACCACCTCCAACGTTTGGTTTATGTTTTATAAGCATTTTTAATTTTATTGCTTAAATCGCATTTTCTCGGCGAGCTGAGCACTTTTTCTGAATTGTGCCGCTCCCGTCACTCTGGTTAGGTTGGCATCGAGAAAAACGCTATCGGGTGCTTTAGAGTGCCGAGTTATTCACTGCGCATGAAGAAAAGACCACCTCCAACGTTTGGTTTATGTTTAATAAGCATTTTTAATTTTATTGCTTAAATCGCATTTTCTCGGCGAGCTGAGCACTTTTTCTGAATTGTGCCGCTCCCGTCATCTGGTTAGGTTGGCATCGAAAAAAACGCTCTCGGGTGCTTTAGAGTGCCGAGTTTATTACTGCGCATTAAGAAATGACCACCTCCAACGTTTGGTTTATGTTTTATAAGCATTTTTAATTTTATTGCTTAAATCGCATTTTCTCGGCGAGCTGAGCACTTTTTCTGAATTGTGCCGCTCCCGTCACTCTGGTTAGGTTGGCATCGAAAAAAACGCTCTCGGGTGCTTTAGAGTGCCGAGTTTATTACTGCGCATTAAGAAATGACCACCTCCAACGTTTGGTTTATGTTTTATAAGCATTTTTAATTTTATTGCTTAAATCGCATTTTCTCGGCGAGCTGAGCACTTTTTCTGAATTGTGCCGCTCCCGTCACTCTGGTTAGGTTGGCATCGAAAAAAACGCTCTCGGGTGATTTAGAGTGCCGAGTTATTCACTGCGCATGAAGAAATGACCACCTCCAACGTTTGGTTTATGTTTTATAAGCATTTTTAATTTTATTGCTTAAATCGCATTTTCTCGGCGAGCTGAGCACTTTTTCTGAATTGTGCCGCTCCCGTCACTCTGGTTAGGTTGGCATCGAAAAAAACGCTCTCGGGTGCTTTAGAGTGCCGAGTTTATCACTGCGCATGAAGAAATGACCACCTCCAACGTTTGGTTTATGTTTTATAAGCATTTTTAATTTTATTGCTTAAATCGCATTTTCTCGGCGAGCTGAGCGCTTTTTCTGAATTGTGCCGCTCCCTCCACTCTGGTTAGGTTGGCATCGAAAAAAACGCTCTCGGGTGCTTTAGAGTGCCGAGTTATTCACTGCGCATGAAGAAAAGACCACCTCCAACGTTTGGTTTATGTTTAATAAGCATTTTTAATTTTATTGCTTAAATCGCATTTTCTCGGCGAGCTGAGCACTTTTTCTGAATTGTGCCGCTGTCGTCACACTAGTTAGGTTGGCATCGAAAAAAACGCTCTCGGGTGCTTTAGAGTGCCGAGTTTATTACTGCGCATTAGGAAATGACCACCTCCAACGTTTGGTTTATGTTTTATAAGCATTTTTAATTTTATTGCTTAAATCGCATTTTCTCGGCGAGCTGTGCGCTTTTTCTGAATTGTGCCGCTCCCGTCACTCTGGTTAGGTTGGCATCGAAAAAAACGCTCTCGGGTGCTTTAGAGTGCCGAGTTTATTACTGCGCATTAAGAAATGACCACCTCCAACGTTTGGTTTATGTTTTATAAGCATTTTTAATTTTATTGCTTAAATCGCATTTTCTCGGCGAGCTGAGCACTTTTTCTGAATTGTGCCGCTCCCGTCACTCTGGTTAGGTTGGCATCGAAAAAAACGCTCTCGGGTGCTTTAGAGTGCCGAGTTTATTACTGCGCATTAAGAAATGACCACCTCCAACGTTTGGTTTATGTTTTATAAGCATTTTTAATTTTATTGCTTAAATCGCATTTTCTCGGCGAGCTGAGCACTTTTTCTGAATTGTGCCGCTCCCGTCACTCTGGTTAGGTTGGCATCGAAAAAAACGCTCTCGGGTGCTTTAGAGTGCCGAGTTTATTACTGCGCATTAAGAAATGACCACCTCCAACGTTTGGTTTATGTTTTATAAGCATTTTTAATTTTATTGCTTAAATCGCATTTTCTCGGCGAGCTGAGCACTTTTTCTGAATTGTGCCGCTCCCGTCACTCTGGTTAGGTTGGCATCGAAAAAAACGCTCTCGGGTGCTTTAGAGTGCCGAGTTTATTACTGCGCATTAAGAAATGACCACCTCCAACGTTTGGTTTATGTTTTATAAGCATTTTTAATTTTATTGCTTAAATCGCATTTTCTCGGCGAGCTGAGCGCTTTTTCTGAATTGTGCCGCTCCCGTCACTCTGGTTAGATTGGCTTCGAAAAAAACGCTCTCGGGTGCTTTAGAGTGCCGAGTTTATTACTGCGCATTAAGAAATGACCACCTCCAACGTTTGATTTATGTTTTATAAGCATTTTTAATTTTATTGCTTAAATCGCATTTTCTCGGCGAGCTGAGCACTTTTTCTGAATTGTGCCGCTCCCGTCACTCTGGTTAGGTTGGCATCGAAAAAAACGCTCACGGGTGCTTTAGAGTGCCGAGTTTATTGCTGCGCATTAAGAAATGACCACCTCCAACGTTTGGTTTATGTTTTATAAGCATTTTTAATTTTATTGCTTAAATCGCATTTTCTCGGCGAGCTGAGCACTTTTTCTGAATTGTGCCGCTCCCGTCACTCTGGTTAGGTTGGCATCGAAAAAAACGCTCTCGGGTGCTTTAGAGTGCCGAGTTATTCACTGCGCATGAAGAAATGACCACCTCCAACGTTTGGTTTATGTTTTATAAGCATTTTTAATTTTATTGCTTAAATCGCATTTTCTCGGCGAGCTGAGCACTTTTTCTGAATTGTGCCGCTCCCGTCACTCTGGTTAGGTTGGCATCGAAAAAAACGCTCTCGGGTGCTTTAGAGTGCCGAGTTTATCACTGCGCATGAAGAAATGACCACCTCCAACGTTTGGTTTATGTTTTATAAGCATTTTTAATTTTATTGCTTAAATCGCATTTTCTCGGCGAGCTGAGCGCTTTTTCTGAATTGTGCCGCTCCCGTCACTCTGGTTAGGTTGGCATCGAAAAAAACGCTCTCGGGTGCTTTAGAGTGCCGAGTTTATCACTGCGCATGAAGAAATGACCACCTCCAACGTTTGGTTTATGTTTTATAAGCATTTTTAATTTTATTGCTTAAATCGCATTTTCTCGGCGAGCTGAGCGCTTTTTCTGAATTGTGCCGCTCCCGTAACTCTGGTTAGGTTGGCATCGAAAAAAACGCTCTCGGGTGCTTTAGAGTGCCGAGTTTATCACTGCGCATGAAGAAATGACCACTTCCAACGTTTGGTTTATGTTTTATAAGCATTTTTAATTTTATTGCTTAAATCGCATTTTCTCGGCGAGCTGAGCACTTTTTCTGAATTGTGCCGCTCCCGTCACTCTGGTTAGGTTGGCATCGAAAAAAACGCTCTCGGGTGCTTTAGAGTGCCGAGTTTATTACTGCGCATTAAGAAATGACCACCTCCAACGTTTGGTTTATGTTTTATAAGCATTTTTAATTTTATTGCTTAAATCGCAATTTCTCGGCGAGCTGAGCACTTTTTCTGAATTGTGCCGCTCCCGTCACTCTGGTTAGGTTGGCATCGAAAAAAACGCTCTCGGGTGCTTTAGAGTGCCGAGTTATTCACTGCGCATGAAGAAATGACCACCTCCAACGTTTGGTTTATGTTTTATAAGCATTTTTAATTTTATTGCTTAAATCGCATTTTCTCGGCGAGCTGAGCACTTTTTCTGAATTGTGCCGCTCCCGTCACTCTGGTTAGGTTGGCATCGAAAAAAACGCTCTCGGGTGCTTTAGAGTGCCGAGTTTATCACTGCGCATGAAGAAATGACCACCTCCAACGTTTGGTTTATGTTTTATAAGCATTTTTAATTTTAATGCTTAAATCGCATTTTCTCAGCGAGCTGAGCGCTTTTTCTGAATTGTGCCGCTCCCGTCACTCTGGTTAGGTTGGCATCGAAAAAAACGCTCTCGGGTGCTTTAGAGTGCCGAGTTATTCACTGCGCATGAAGAAATGACCACCTCCAACGTTTGGTTTATGTTTAATAAGCATTTTTAATTTTATTGCTTAAATCGCATTTTCTCGGCGAGCTGAGCGCTTTTTCTGAATTGTGCCGCTCCCGTCACTCTGGTTAGGTTGGCATCGAAAAAAACGCTCTCGGGTGCTTTAGAGTGCCGAGTTATTCACTGCGCATGAAGAAATGACCACCTCCAACGTTTGGTTTATGTTTAATAAGCATTTTTAATTTTATTGCTTAAATCGCATTTTCTCGGCGAGCTGAGCACTTTTTCTGAATTGTGCCGCTCCCGTCACTCTGGTTAGGTTGGCATCGAAAAAAACGCTCTCGGGTGCTTTAGAGTGCCGAGTTTATTACTGCGCATTAAGAAATGACCACCTCCAACGTTTGGTTTATGTTTTATAAGCATTTTTAATTTTATTGCTTAAATCGCATTTTCTCGGCGAGCTGAGCGCTTTTTCTGAATTGTGCCGCTCCCGTCACTCTGGTTAGGTTGGCATCGAAAAAAACGCTCTCGGGTGCTTTAGAGTGCCGAGTTATTCACTGCGCATGAAGAAATGACCACCTCCAACGTTTGGTTTATGTCTAATAAGCATTTTTAATTTTATTGCTTAAATCGCATTTTCTCGGCGAGCTGAGCACTTTTTCTGAACTGTGCCGCTCCCGTCACTCTGGTTAGGTTGGCATCGAAAAAAACGCTCTCGGGTGCTTTAGAGTGCCGAGTTTATTACTGCGCATTAAGAAATGACCACCTCCAACGTTTGGTTTATGTTTTATAAGCATTTTTAATTTTATTGCTTAAATCGCATTTTCTCGGCGAGCTGAGCACTTTTTCTGAATTGTGCCGCTCCCGTCACTCTGGTTAGGTTGGCATCGAAAAAAACGCTCTCGGGTGCTTTAGAGTGCCGAGTTTATCACTGCGCATGAAGAAATGACCACCTCCAACGTTTGGTTTATGTTTAATAAGCATTTTTAATTTTATTGCTTAAATCGCATTTTCTCGGCGAGCTGAGCACTTTTTCTGAATTGTGCCGCTCCCGTCACTCTGGTTAGGTTGGCATCGAAAAAAACGCTCTCGGGTGCTTTAGAGTGCCGACTTTATCACTGCGCATGAAGAAATGACGACCTCCAACGTTTGGTTTATGTTTTATAAGCATTTTTAATTTTATTGCTTAAATCGCATTTTCTCGGCGAGCTGAGCACTTTTTCTGAATTGTGCCGCTCCCGTCACTCTGGTTAGGTTGGCATCGAAAAAAACGCTCACGGGTGCTTTAGAGTGCCGAGTTTATTACTGCGCATTAAGAAATGACCACCTCCAACGTTTGGTTTATGTTTTATAAGCATTTTTAATTTTATTGCTTAAATCGCATTTTCTCGGCGAGCTGAGCACTTTTTCTGAATTGTGCCGCTCCCGTCACTCTGGTTAGGTTGGCATCGAAAAAAACGCTCTCGGGTGCTTTAGAGTGCCGAATTTATTACTGCGCATTAAGAAATGACCACCTCCAACGTTTGGTTTATGTTTTATAAGCATTTTTAATTTTATTGCTTAAATCGCATTTTCTCGGCGAGCTGAGCACTTTTTCTGAATTGTGCCGCTCCCGTCACTCTGGTTAGGTTGGCATCGAAAAAAACGCTCTCGGGTGCTTTAGAGTGCCGAGTTATTCACTGCGCATGAAGAAATGACCACCTCCAACGTTTGGTTTATGTTTTATAAGCATTTTTAATTTTATTGCTTAAATCGCATTTTCTCGGCGAGCTGAGCACTTTTTCTGAATTTTGCCGCTCCCGTCACTCTGGTTAGGTTGGCATCGAAAAAAACGCTCTCGGGTGCTTTAGAGTGCCGAGTTTATCACTGCGCATGAAGAAATGACCACCTCCAACGTTTGGTTTATGTTTTATAAGCATTTTTAATTTTATTGCTTAAATCGCATTTTCTCGGCGAGCTGAGCGCTTTTTCTGAATTGTGCCGCTCCCGTCACTCTGGTTAGGTTGGCATCGAAAAAAACGCTCTCGGGTGCTTTAGAGTGCCGAGTTATTCACTGCGCATGAAGAAATGACCACCTCCAATGTTTGGTTTATGTTTAATAAGCATTTTTAATTTTATTGCTTAAATCGCATTTTCTCGGCGAGCTGAGCGCTTTTTCTGAATTGTGCCGCTCCCGTCACTCTGGTTAGGTTGGCATCGAAAAAAACGCTCTCGGGTGCTTTAGAGTGCCGAGTTATTCACTGCGCATGAAGAAATGACCACCTCCAACGTTTGGTTTATGTTTAATAAGCATTTTTAATTTTATTGCTTAAATCGCATTTTCTCGTCGAGCTGAGCACTTTTTCTGAATTGTGCCGCTCCCGTCACTCTGGTTAGGTTGGCATCGAAAAAAACGCTCTCGGGTGCTTTAGAGTGCCGTGTTTATTACTGCGCATTAGGAAATGACCACCTCCAACGTTTGGTTTATGTTTTATAAGCATTTTTAATTTTATTGCTTAAATCGCATTTTCTCGGCGAGCTGAGCGCTTTTTCTGAATTGTGCCGCTCCCGTCACTCTGGTTAGGTTGGCATCGAAAAAAACGCTCTCGGGTGCTTTAGAGTGCCGAGTTTATTACTGCGCATTAAGAAATGACCACCTCCAACGTTTGGTTTATGTTTTATAAGCATTTTTAATTTTATTGCTTAAATCGCATTTTCTCGGCGAGCTGAGCACTTTTTCTGAATTGTGCCGCTCCCGTCACTCTGGTTAGGTTGGCATCGAAAAAAACGCTCTCGGGTGCTTTAGAGTGCCGAGTTTATTACTGCACATTGAGAAATGACCACCTCCAACGTTTGGTTTATGTTTTATAAGCATTTTTAATTTTATTGCTTAAATCGCATTTTCTCGGCGAGCTGAGCACTTTTTCTGAATTGTGCCGCTCCCGTCACTCTGGTTAGGTTGGCATCGAAAAAAACGCTCTCGGGTGCTTTAGAGTGCCGAGTTTATTACTGCGCATTAAGAAATGACCACCTCCAACGTTTGGTTTATGTTTTATAAGCATTTTTAATTTTATTGCTTAAATCGCATTTTCTCGGCGAGCTGAGCACTTTTTCTGAATTGTGCCGCTCCCGTCACTCTGGTTAGGTTGGCATCGAAAAAAACGCTCTCGGGTGCTTTAGAGTGCCGAGTTTATTACTGCACATTGAGAAATGACCACCTCCAACGTTTGGTTTATGTTTTATAAGCATTTTTAATTTTATTGCTTAAATCGCATTTTCTCGGCGAGCTGAGCACTTTTTCTGAATTGTGCCGCTCCCGTCACTCTGGTTAGGTTGGCATCGAAAAAAACGCTCTCGGGTGCTTTAGAGTGCCGAGTTTATTACTGCGCATTAAGAAATGACCACCTCCAACGTTTGGTTTATGTTTTATAAGCATTTTTAATTTTATTGCTTAAATCGCATTTTCTCGGCGAGCTGAGCGCTTTTTCTGAATTGTGCCGCTCCCGTCACTCTGGTTAGGTTGGCATCGAAAAAAACGCTTTCGGGTGCTTTAGAGTGCCGAGTTATTCACTGCGCATGAAGAAATGACCACCTCCAACGTTTGGTTTATGTTTAATAAGCATTTTTAATTTTATTGCTTAAATCGCATTTTCTCGGCGAGCTGAGCACTTTTTCTGAATTGTGCCGCTCCCGTCACTCTGGTTAGGTTGGCATCGAAAAAAACGCTCTCGGGTGCTTTAGAGTGCCGAGTTTATTACTGCGCATTAAGAAATGACCACCTCCAACGTTTGGTTTATGTTTTATAAGCATTTTTGATTTTATTGCTTAAATCGCATTTTCTCGGCGAGCTGAGCACTTTTTCTGAATTGTGCCGCTCCCGTCACTCTGGTTAGGTTGGCATCGAAAAAAACGCTCTCGGGTGCTTTAGAGTGCCGAGTTTATCACTGCGCATGAAGAAATGACCACCTCCAACGTTTGGTTTATGTTTAATAAGCATTTTTAATTTTATTGCTTAAATCGCATTTTCTCGGCGAGCTGAGCACTTTTTCTGAATTGTGCCGCTCCCGTCACTCTGGTTAGGTTGGCATCGAAAAAAACGCTCTCGGGTGCTTTAGAGTGCCGAGTTTATCACTGCGCATGAAGAAATGACCACCTCCAACGTTTGGTTTATGTTTTATAAGCATTTTTAATTTTATTGCTTAAATCGCATTTTCTCGGCGAGCTGAGCACTTTTTCTGAATTGTGCCGCTCCCGTCACTCTGGTTAGGTTGGCATCGAAAAAAACGCTCACGGGTGCTTTAGAGTGCCGAGTTTATTACTGCGCATTAAGAAATGACCACCTCCAACGTTTGGTTTATGTTTTATAAGCATTTTTAATTTTATTGCTTAAATCGCATTTTCTCGGCGAGCTGAGCACTTTTTCTGAATTGTGCCGCTCCCGTCACTCTGGTTAGGTTGGCATCGAAAAAAACGCTCTCGGGTGCTTTAGAGTGCCGAGTTATTCACTGCGCATGAAGAAATGACCACCTCCAACGTTTGGTTTATGTTTTATAAGCATTTTTAATTTTATTGCTTAAATCGCATTTTCTCGGCGAGCTGAGCACTTTTTCTGAATTGTGCCGCTCCCGTCACTCTGGTTAGGTTGGCATCGAAAAAAACGCTCTCGGGTGCTTTAGAGTGCCGAGTTTATCACTGCGCATGAAGAAATGACCACCTCCAACGTTTGGTTTATGTTTTATAAGCATTTTTAATTTTATTGCTTAAATCGCATTTTCTCGGCGAGCTGAGCGCTTTTTCTGAATTGTGCCGCTCCCGTCACTCTGGTTAGGTTGGCATCGAAAAAAACGCTCTCGGGTGCTTTAGAGTGCCGAGTTTATCACTGCGCATGAAGAAATGACCACCTCCAACGTTTGGTTTATGTTTTATAAGCATTTTTAATTTTATTGCTTAAATCGCATTTTCTCGGCGAGCTGAGCGCTTTTTCTGAATTAAGCCGCTCCCGTAACTCTGGTTAGGTTGGCATCGAAAAAAACGCTCTCGGGTGCTTTAGAGTGCCGAGTTTATCACTGCGCATGAAGAAATGACCACTTCCAACGTTTAATTTATGTTTTATAAGCATTTTTAATTTTATTGCTTAAATCGCATTTTCTCGGCGAGCTGAGCACTTTTTCTGAATTGTGCCGCTCCCGTCACTCTGGTTAGGTTGGCATCGAAAAAAACGCTCTCGGGTGCTCTAGAGTGCCGAGTTTATTACTGCGCATTAAGAAATGACCACCTCCAATGTTTGGTTTATGTTTAATAAGCATTTTTAATTTTATTGCTTAAATCGCATTTTCTCGGCGAGCTGAGCGCTTTTTCTTAATTGTGCCGCTCCCGTCACTCTGGTTAGGTTGGCATCGAAAAAAACGCTCTCGGGTGCTTTAGAGTGCCGAGTTATTCGCTGCGCATGAAGAAATGACCACCTCCAACGTTTGGTTTATGTTTAATAAGCATTTTTAATTTTATTGCTTAAATCGCATTTTCTCGGCGAGCTGAGCACTTTTTCTGAATTGTGCCGCTCCCGTCACTCTGGTTAGGTTGGCATCGAAAAAAACGCTCTCGGGTGCTTTAGAGTGCCGAGTTTATTACTGCGCATTAGGAAATGACCACCTCCAACGTTTGGTTTATGTTTTATAAGCATTTTTAATTTTATTGCTTAAATCGCATTTTCTCGGCGAGCTGAGCGCTTTTTCTGAATTGTGCCGCTCCCGTCACTCTGGTTAGGTTGGCATCGAAAAAAACGCTCTCGGGTGCTTTAGAGTGCCGAGTTTATTACTGCGCATTAAGAAATGACCACCTCC
Organism: Syngnathus typhle; assembly: GCF_033458585.1. Lineage (NCBI taxonomy): Eukaryota > Metazoa > Chordata > Actinopteri > Syngnathiformes > Syngnathidae > Syngnathus > Syngnathus typhle. Next base: position 447,803 of record NW_026871961.1, read on the forward strand.
AACGTTTGGTTTATGTTTTATAAGCATTTTTAATTTTATTGCTTAAATCGCATTTTCTCGGCGAGCTGAGCACTTTTTCTGAATTGTGCCGCTCCCGTCACTCTGGTTAGGTTGGCATCGAAAAAAACGCTCTCGGGTGCTTTAGAGTGCCGAGTTTATTACTGCGCATTAAGAAATGACCACCTCCAACGTTTGGTTTATGTTTTATAAGCATTTTTAATTTTATTGCTTAAATCGCATTTTCTCGGCGAGCTGAGCACTTTTTCTGAATTGTGCCGCTCCCGTCACTCTGGTTAGGTTGGCATCGAAAAAAACGCTCTCGGGTGCTTTAGAGTGCCGAGTTTATCACTGCGCATGAAGAAATGACCACCTCCAACGTTTGGTTTATGTTTTATAAGCATTTTTAATTGTATTGCTTAAATCGCATTTTCTCGGCGAGCTGAGCGCTTTTTCTGAATTGTGCCGCTCCCGTCACTCTGGTTAGGTTGGCATCGAAAAAAACGCTCTCGGGTGCTTTAGAGTGCCGAGTTATTCACTGCGCATGAAGAAATGACCACCTCCAATGTTTGGTTTATGTTTAATAAGCATTTTTAATTTTATTGCTTAAATCGCATTTTCTCGGCGAGCTGAGCGCTTTTTCTGAATTGTGCCGCTCCCGTCACTCTGGTTAGGTTGGCATCGAAAAAAACGCTCTCGGGTGCTTTAGAGTGCCGAGTTATTCACTGCGCATGAAGAAATGACCACCTCCAACGTTTGGTTTATGTTTAATAAGCATTTTTAATTTTATTGCTTAAATCGCATTTTCTCGTCGAGCTGAGCACTTTTTCTGAATTGTGCCGCTCCCGTCACTCTGGTTAGGTTGGCATCGAAAAAAACGCTCTCGGGTGCTTTAGAGTGCCGAGTTTATTACTGCGCATTAAGAAATGACCACCTCCAACGTTTGGTTTATGTTTTATAAGCATTTTTAATTTTATTGCTTAAATCGCATTTTCTCGGCGAGCTGAGCACTTTTTCTGAATTGTGCCGCTCCCGTCACTTGGCATCGAAAAAAACGCTCTCGGGTGCTTTAGAGTGCCGAGTTATTCACTGCGCATGAAGAAATGACCACCTCCAACGTTTGGTTTATGTTTTATAAGCATTTTTAATTTTATTGCTTAAATCGCATTTTCTCGGCGAGCTGAGCGCTTTTTCTGAATTGTGCCGCTCCCGTCACTCTGGTTAGGTTGGCATCGAAAAAAACGCTCTCGGGTGCTTTAGAGTGCCGAGTTTATTACTGCGCATTAAGAAATGACCACCTCCAACGTTTGGTTTATGTTTTATAAGCATTTTTAATTTTATTGCCTAAATCGCATTTTCTCGGCGAGCTGAGCACTTTTTCTGAATTGTGCCGCTCCCGTCACTCTGGTTAGGTTGGCATCGAAAAAAACGCTCTCGGGTGCTTTAGAGTGCCGAGTTTATTACTGCGCATTAAAAAATGACCACCTCCAACGTTTGGTTTATGTTTTATAAGCATTTTTAATTTTATTGCTTAAATCGCATTTTCTCGGCGAGCTGAGCACTTTTTCTGAATTGTGCCGCTCCCGTCACTCCGGTTAGGTTGGCATCGAAAAAAACGCTCTCGGGTGCTTTAGAGTGCCGAGTTATTCACTGCGCACGAAGAAATGACCACCTCCAACGTTTGGTTTATGTTTTATAAGCATTTTTAATTTTATTGCTTAAATCGCATTTTCTCGGCGAGCTGAGCGCTTTTTCTGAATTGTGCCGCTCCCGTCACTCTGGTTAGGTTGGCATCGAAAAAAACGCTCTCGGGTGCTTTAGAGTGCCGAGTTTATTACTGCGCATTAAGAAATGACCACCTCCAACGTTTGGTTTATGTTTTATAAGCATTTTTAATTTTATTGCTTAAATCGCATTTTCTCGGCGAGCTGAGCACTTTTTCTGAATTGTGCCGCTCCCGTCACTCTGGTTAGGTTGGCATCGAAAAAAACGCTCTCGGGTGCTTTAGAGTGCCGAGTTTATTACTGCGCATTAAGAAATGACCACCTCCAACGTTTGGTTTATGTTTTATAAGCATTTTTAATTTTATTGCTTAAATCGCATTTTCTCGGCGAGCTGAGCACTTTTTCTGAATTGTGCCGCTCCCGTCACTCTGGTTAGGTTGGCATCGAAAAAAACGCTCTCGGGTGCTTTAGAGTGCCGAGTTTATCACTGCGCATGAAGAAATGACCACCTCCAACGTTTGGTTTATGTTTTATAAGCATTTTTAATTTCATTGCTTAAATCGCATTTTCTCGGCGAGCTGAGCGCTTTTTCTGAATTGTGCCGCTCCCGTCACTCTGGTTAGGTTGGCATCGAAAAAAACGCTCTCGGGTGCTTTAGAGTGCCGAGTTTATTACTGCGCATTAAGAAATGACCACCTCCAACGTTTGGTTTATGTTTTATAAGCATTTTTAATTTTATTGCTTAAATCGCATTTTCTCGGCGAGCTGAGCGCTTTTTCTGAATTGTGCCGCTCCCGTCACTCTGGTTAGGTTGGCATCGAAAAAAACGCTCTCGGGTGCTTTAGAGTGCCGAGTTTATCACTGCGCATGAAGAAATGACCACCTCCAACGTTTGGTTTATGTTTTATAAGCATTTTTAATTTTATTGCTTAAATCGCATTTTCTCGGCGAGCTGAGCGCTTTTTCTGAATTGTGCCGCTCCCGTAACTCTGGTTAGGTTGGCATCGAAAAAAACGCTCTCGGGTGCTTTAGAGTGCCGAGTTTATCACTGCGCATGAAGAAATGACCACTTCCAACGTTTGGTTTATGTTTTATAAGCATTTTTAATTTTATTGCTTAAATCGCATTTTCTCGGCGAGCTGAGCACTTTTTCTGAATTGTGCCGCTCCCGTCACTCTGGTTAGGTTGGCATCGAAAAAAACGCTCTCGGGTGCTCTAGAGTGCCGAGTTTATTACTGCGCATTAAGAAATGACCACCTCCAACGTTTGGTTTATGTTTTATAAGCATTTTTAATTTTATTGCTTAAATCGCATTTTCTCGGCGAGCTGAGCACTTTTTCTGAATTGTGCCGCTCCCGTCACTCTGGTTAGGTTGGCATCGAAAAAAACGCTCTCGGGTGCTTTAGAGTGCCGAGTTTATTACTGCGCATTAAGAAATGACCACCTCCAACGTTTGGTTTATGTTTTATAAGCATTTTTAATTTTATTGCTTAAATCGCATTTTCTCGGCGAGCTGAGCACTTTTTCTGAATTGTGCCGCTCCCGTCACTCTGGTTAGGTTGGCATCGAAAAAAACGCTCTCGGGTGCTTTAGAGTGCCGAGTTTATCACTGCGCATGAAGAAATGACCTCCAACGTTTGGTTTATGTTTTATAAGCATTTTTAATTTTATTGCTTAAATCGCATTTTCTCGGCGAGCTGAGCGCTTTTTCTGAATTGTGCCGCTCCCGTAACTCTGGTTAGGTTGGCATCGAAAAAAACGCTCTCGGGTGCTTTAGAGTGCCGAGTTTATCACTGCGCATGAAGAAATGACCACTTCCAACGTTTGGTTTATGTTTTATAAGCATTTTTAATTTTATTGCTTAAATCGCATTTTCTCGGCGAGCTGAGCGCTTTTTCTGAATTGTGCCGCTCCCGTAACTCTGGTTAGGTTGGCATCGAAAAAAACGCTCTCGGGTGCTTTAGAGTGCCGAGTTTATCACTGCGCATGAAGAAATGACCACTTCCAACGTTTGGTTTATGTTTTATAAGCATTTTTAATTTTATTGCTTAAATCGCATTTTCTCGGCGAGCTGAGCACTTTTTCTGAATTGTGCCGCTCCCGTCACTCTGGTTAGGTTGGCATCGAAAAAAACGCTCTCGGGTGCTCTAGAGTGCCGAGTTTATTACTGCGCATTAAGAAATGACCACCTCCAACGTTTGGTTTATGTTTTATAAGCATTTTTAATTTTATTGCTTAAATCGCATTTTCTCGGCGAGCTGAGCACTTTTTCTGAATTGTGCCGCTCCCGTCACTCTGGTTAGGTTGGCATCGAAAAAAACGCTCTCGGGTGCTTTAGAGTGCCGAGTTATTCACTGCGCATGAAGAAATGACCACCTCCAACGTTTGGTTTATGTTTTATAAGCATTTTTAATTTTATTGCTTAAATCGCATTTTCTCGGCGAGCTGAGCACTTTTTCTGAATTGTGCCGCTCCCGTCACTCTGGTTAGGTTGGCATCGAAAAAAACGCTCTCGGGTGTTTAGAGTGCCGAGTTTATCACTGCGCATGAAGAAATGACCACCTCCAACGTTTGGTTTATGTTTTATAAGCATTTTTAATTTTATTGCTTAAATCGCATTTTCTCGGCGAGCTGAGCGCTTTTTCTGAATTGTGCCGCTCCTGTCACTCTGGTTAGGTTGGCATCGAAAAAAACGCTCTCGGGTGCTTTAGAGTGCCGAGTTATTCACTGCGCATGAAGAAAAGACCACCTCCAACGTTTGGTTTATGTTTAATAAGCATTTTTAATTTTATTGCTTAAATCGCATTTTCTCGGCGAGCTGAGCGCTTTTTCTGAATTGTGCCGCTCCCGTAACTCTGGTTAGGTTGGCATCGAAAAAAACGCTCTCGGGTGCTTTAGAGTGCCGAGTTTATCACTGCGCATGAAGAAATGACCACTTCCAACGTTTGGTTTATGTTTTATAAGCATTTTTAATTTTATTGCTTAAATCGCATTTTCTCGGCGAGCTGAGCGCTTTTTCTGAATTGTGCCGCTCCCGTAACTCTGGTTAGGTTGGCATCGAAAAAAACGCTCTCGGGTGCTCTAGAGTGCCGAGTTTATTACTGCGCATTAAGAAATGACCACCTCCAACGTTTGGTTTATGTTTTATAAGCATTTTTAATTTTATTGCTTAAATCGCATTTTCTCGGCGAGCTGAGCACTTTTTCTGAATTGTGCCGCTCCCGTCACTCTGGTTAGGTTGGCATCGAAAAAAACGCTCTCGGGTGCTTTAGAGTGCCGAGTTTATTACTGCGCATTAAGAAATGACCACCTCCAACGTTTGGTTTATGTTTTATAAGCATTTTTAATTTTATTGCTTAAATCGCATTTTCTCGGCGAGCTGAGCACTTTTTCTGAATTGTGCCGCTCCCGTCACTCTGGTTAGGTTGGCATCGAAAAAAACGCTCTCGGGTGCTTTAGAGTGCCGAGTTTATCACTGCGCATGAAGAAATGACCTCCAACGTTTGGTTTATGTTTTATAAGCATTTTTAATTTTATTGCTTAAATCGCATTTTCTCGGCGAGCTGAGCGCTTTTTCTGAATTGTGCCGCTCCCGTAACTCTGGTTAGGTTGGCATCGAAAAAAACGCTCTCGGGTGCTTTAGAGTGCCGAGTTTATCACTGCGCATGAAGAAATGACCACTTCCAACGTTTGGTTTATGTTTTATAAGCATTTTTAATTTTATTGCTTAAATCGCATTTTCTCGGCGAGCTGAGCGCTTTTTCTGAATTGTGCCGCTCCCGTAACTCTGGTTAGGTTGGCATCGAAAAAAACGCTCTCGGGTGCTTTAGAGTGCCGAGTTTATCACTGCGCATGAAGAAATGACCACTTCCAACGTTTGGTTTATGTTTTATAAGCATTTTTAATTTTATTGCTTAAATCGCATTTTCTCGGCGAGCTGAGCACTTTTTCTGAATTGTGCCGCTCCCGTCACTCTGGTTAGGTTGGCATCGAAAAAAACGCTCTCGGGTGCTCTAGAGTGCCGAGTTTATTACTGCGCATTAAGAAATGACCACCTCCAACGTTTGGTTTATGTTTTATAAGCATTTTTAATTTTATTGCTTAAATCGCATTTTCTCGGCGAGCTGAGCACTTTTTCTGAATTGTGCCGCTCCCGTCACTCTGGTTAGGTTGGCATCGAAAAAAACGCTCTCGGGTGCTTTAGAGTGCCGAGTTATTCACTGCGCATGAAGAAATGACCACCTCCAACGTTTGGTTTATGTTTTATAAGCATTTTTAATTTTATTGCTTAAATCGCATTTTCTCGGCGAGCTGAGCACTTTTTCTGAATTGTGCCGCTCCCGTCACTCTGGTTAGGTTGGCATCGAAAAAAACGCTCTCGGGTGTTTAGAGTGCCGAGTTTATCACTGCGCATGAAGAAATGACCACCTCCAACGTTTGGTTTATGTTTTATAAGCATTTTTAATTTTATTGCTTAAATCGCATTTTCTCGGCGAGCTGAGCGCTTTTTCTGAATTGTGCCGCTCCTGTCACTCTGGTTAGGTTGGCATCGAAAAAAACGCTCTCGGGTGCTTTAGAGTGCCGAGTTATTCACTGCGCATGAAGAAAAGACCACCTCCAACGTTTGGTTTATGTTTAATAAGCATTTTTAATTTTATTGCTTAAATCGCATTTTCTCGGCGAGCTGAGCGCTTTTTCTGAATTGTGCCGCTCCCGTAACTCTGGTTAGGTTGGCATCGAAAAAAACGCTCTCGGGTGCTTTAGAGTGCCGAGTTTATCACTGCGCATGAAGAAATGACCACTTCCAACGTTTGGTTTATGTTTTATAAGCATTTTTAATTTTATTGCTTAAATCGCATTTTCTCGGCGAGCTGAGCGCTTTTTCTGAATTGTGCCGCTCCCGTAACTCTGGTTAGGTTGGCATCGAAAAAAACGCTCTCGGGTGCTCTAGAGTGCCGAGTTTATTACTGCGCATTAAGAAATGACCACCTCCAACGTTTGGTTTATGTTTTATAAGCATTTTTAATTTTATTGCTTAAATCGCATTTTCTCGGCGAGCTGAGCACTTTTTCTGAATTGTGCCGCTCCCGTCACTCTGGTTAGGTTGGCATCGAAAAAAACGCTCTCGGGTGCTTTAGAGTGCCGAGTTATTCACTGCGCATGAAGAAATGACCACCTCCAACGTTTGGTTTATGTTTTATAAGCATTTTTAATTTTATTGCTTAAATCGCATTTTCTCGGCGAGCTGAGCACTTTTTCTGAATTGTGCCGCTCCCGTCACTCTGGTTAGGTTGGCATCGAAAAAAACGCTCTCGGGTGCTTTAGAGTGCCGAGTTTATCACTGCGCATGAAGAAATGACCACCTCCAACGTTTGGTTTATGTTTTATAAGCATTTTTAATTTTATTGCTTAAATCGCATTTTCTCGGCGAGCTGAGCGCTTTTTCTGAATTGTGCCGCTCCCGTCACTCTGGTTAGGTTGGCATCGAAAAAAACGCTCTCGGGTGCTTTAGAGTGCCGAGTTATTCACTGCGCATGAAGAAATGACCACCTCCAACGTTTGGTTTATGTTTAATAAGCATTTTTAATTTTATTGCTTAAATCGCATTTTCTCGGCGAGCTGAGCGCTTTTTCTGAATTGTGCCGCTCCCGTCACTCTGGTTAGGTTGGCATCGAAAAAAACGCTCTCGGGTGCTTTAGAGTGCCGAGTTATTCACTGCGCATGAAGAAATGACCACCTCCACCGTTTGGTTTATGTTTAATAAGCATTTTTAATTTTATTGCTTAAATCGCATTTTCTCGGCGAGCTGAGCACTTTTTCTGAATTGTGCCGCTCCCGTCACTCTGGTTAGGTTGGCATCGAAAAAAACGCTCTCGGGTGCTTTAGAGTGCCGAGTTTATTACTGCGCATTAAGAAATGACCACCTCCAACGTTTGGTTTATGTTTTATAAGCATTTTTAATTTTATTGCTTAAATCGCATTTTCTCGGCGAGCTGAGCACTTTTTCTGAATTGTGCCGCTCCCGTCACTCTGGTTAGGTTGGCATCGAAAAAAACGCTCTCGGGTGCTTTAGAGTGCCGAGTTATTCACTGCGCACGAAGAAATGACCACCTCCAACGTTTGGTTTATGTTTTATAAGCATTTTTAATTTTATTGCTTAAATCGCATTTTCTCGGCGAGCTGAGCGCTTTTTCTGAATTGTGCCGCTCCCGTCACTCTGGTTAGGTTGGCATCGAAAAAAACGCTCTCGGGTGCTTTAGAGTGCCGAGTTATTCACTGCGCATGAAGAAATGACCACCTCCAACGTTTGGTTTATGTTTAATAAGCATTTTTAATTTTATTGCTTAAATCGCATTTTCTCGGCGAGCTGAGCACTTTTTCTGAATTGTGCCGCTCCCGTCACTCTGGTTAGGTTGGCATCGAAAAAAACGCTCTCGGGTGCTTTAGAGTGCCGAGTTTATTACTGCGCATTAAGAAATGACCACCTCCAACGTTTGGTTTATGTTTTATAAGCATTTTTAATTTTATTGCTTAAATCGCATTTTCTCGGTGAGCTGAGCACTTTTTCTGAATTGTGCCGCTCCCGTCACTCTGGTTAGGTTGGCATCGAAAAAAACGCTCTCGGGTGCTTTAGAGTGCCGAGTTTATCACTGCGCATGAAGAAATGACCACCTCCAACGTTTGGTTTATGTTTAATAAGCATTTTTAATTTTATTGCTTAAATCGCATTTTCTCGGCGAGCTGAGCACTTTTTCTGAATTGTGCCGCTCCCGTCACTCTGGTTAGGTTGGCATCGAAAAAAACGCTCTCGGGTGCTTTAGAGTGCCGACTTTATCACTGCGCATGAAGAAATGACCACCTCCAACGTTTGGTTTATGTTTTATAAGCATTTTTAATTTTATTGCTTAAATTGCATTTTCTCGGCGAGCTGAGCGCTTTTTCTGAATTGTGCCGCTCCCGTAACTCTGGTTAGGTTGGCATCGAAAAAAACGCTCTCGGGTGCTTTAGAGTGCCGAGTTTATTACTGCGCATTAAGAAATGACCACCTCCAACGTTTGGTTTATGTTTTATAAGCATTTTTAATTTTATTGCTTAAATCTTATTTTCTCGGCGAGCTGAGCACTTTTTCTGAATTGTGCCGCTCCCGTCACTCTGGTTAGGTTGGCATCGAAAAAAACGCTCTCGGGTGCTTTAGAGTGCCGAGTTTATTACTGCGCATTAAGAAATGACCACCTCCAACGTTTGGTTTATGTTTTATAAGCATTTTTAATTTTATTGCTTAAATCGCATTTTCTCGGCGAGCTGAGCACTTTTTCTGAATTGTGCCGCTCCCGTCACTCTGGTTAGGTTGGCATCGAAAAAAACGCTCTCGGGTGCTTTAGAGTGCCGAGTTATTCACTGCGCATGAAGAAATGACCACCTCCAACGTTTGGTTTATGTTTAATAAGCATTTTTAATTTTATTGCTTAAATCGCATTTTCTCGGCGAGCTGAGCACTTTTTCTGAATTGTGCCGCTCCCGTCACTCTGGTTAGGTTGGCATCGAAAAAAACGCTCTCGGGTGCTTTAGAGTGCCGACTTTATCACTGCGCATGAAGAAATGACCACCTCCAACGTTTGGTTTATGTTTTATAAGCATTTTTAATTTTATTGCTTAAATTGCATTTTCTCGGCGAGCTGAGCGCTTTTTCTGAATTGTGCCGCTCCCGTAACTCTGGTTAGGTTGGCATCGAAAAAAACGCTCTCGGGTGCTTTAGAGTGCCGAGTTTATTACTGCGCATTAAGAAATGACCACCTCCAACGTTTGGTTTATGTTTTATAAGCATTTTTAATTTTATTGCTTAAATCTTATTTTCTCGGCGAGCTGAGCACTTTTTCTGAATTGTGCCGCTCCCGTCACTCTGGTTAGGTTGGCATCGAAAAAAACGCTCTCGGGTGCTTTAGAGTGCCGAGTTTATTACTGCGCATTAAGAAATGACCACCTCCAACGTTTGGTTTATGTTTTATAAGCATTTTTAATTTTATTGCTTAAATCGCATTTTCTCGGCGAGCTGAGCACTTTTTCTGAATTGTGCCGCTCCCGTCACTCTGGTTAGGTTGGCATCGAAAAAAACGCTATCGGGTGCTTTAGAGTGCCGAGTTATTCACTGCGCATGAAGAAATGACCACCTCCAACGTTTGGTTTATGTTTAATAAGCATTTTTAATTTTATTGCTTAAATCGCATTTTCTCGGCGAGCTGAGCACTTTTTCTGAATTGTGCCGCTCCCGTCACTCTGGTTAGGTTGGCATCGAAAAAAACGCTCTCGGGTGCTTTAGAGTGCCGAGTTATTCACTGCGCATGAAGAAATGACCACCTCCAACGTTTGGTTTATGTTTTATAAGCATTTTTAATTTTATTGCTTAAATCGCATTTTCTCGGCGAGCTGAGCGCTTTTTCTGAATTGTGCCGCTCCCGTCACTCTGGTTAGGTTGGCATCGAAAAAAACGCTCTCGGGTGCTTTAGAGTGCCGAGTTTATTACTGCGCATTAAGAAATGACCACCTCCAACGTTTGGTTTATGTTTTATAAGCATTTTTAATTTTATTGCCTAAATCGCATTTTCTCGGCGAGCTGAGACCTTTTTCTGAATTGTGCCGCTCCCGTCACTCTGGTTAGGTTGGCATCGAAAAAAACGCTCTCGGGTGCTTTAGAGTGCCGAGTTTATTACTGCGCATTAAGAAATGACCACCTCCAACGTTTGGTTTATGTTTTATAAGCATTTTTAATTTTATTGCTTAAATCGCATTTTCTCGGCGAGCTGAGCACTTTTTCTGAATTGTGCCGCTCCCGTCACTCTGGTTAGGTTGGCATCGAAAAAAACGCTATCGGGTGCTTTAGAGTGCCGAGTTATTCACTGCGCATGAAGAAATGACCACCTCCAACGTTTGGTTTATGTTTAATAAGCATTTTTAATTTTATTGCTTAAATCGCATTTTCTCGGCGAGCTGAGCACTTTTTCTGAATTGTGCCGCTCCCGTCACTCTGGTTAGGTTGGCATCGAAAAAAACGCTCTCGGGTGCTTTAGAGTGCCGAGTTTATTACTGCGCATTAAGAAATGACCACCTCCAACGTTTGGTTTATGTTTTATAAACGTTTTTAATTTTATTGCTTAAATCGCATTTTCTCGGCGAGCTGAGCACTTTTTCTGAATTGTGCCGCTCCCGTCACTCTGGTTAGGTTGGCATCGAAAAAAACGCTCTCGGGTGCTTTAGAGTGCCGAGTTTATTACTGCGCATTAAGAAATGACCACCTCCAACGTTTGGTTTATGTTTTATAAGCATTTTTAATTTTATTGCTTAAATCGCATTTTCTCGGCGAGCTGAGCGTTTTTTCTGAATTGTGCCGCTCCCGTAACTCTGGTTAGGTTGGCATCGAAAAAAACGCTCTCGGGTGCTTTAGAGTGCCGAGTTTATCACTGCGCATGAAGAAATGACCACTTCCAACGTTTGGTTTATGTTTTATAAGCATTTTTAATTTTATTGCTTAAATCGCATTTTTCGGCGAGCTGAGCACTTTTTCTGAATTGTGCCGCTCCCGTCACTCTGGTTAGGTTGGCATCGAAAAAAACGCTCTCGGGTGCTCTAGAGTGCCGAGTTTATTACTGCGCATTAAGAAATGACCACCTCCAACGTTTGGTTTATGTTTTATAAGCATTTTTAATTTTATTGCTTAAATCGCATTTTCTCGGCGAGCTGAGCACTTTTTCTGAATTGTGCCGCTCCCGTCACTCTGGTTAGGTTGGCATCGAAAAAAACGCTCTCGGGTGCTTTAGAGTGCCGAGTTTATTACTGCGCATTAAGAAATGACCACCTCCAACGTTTGGTTTATGTTTTATAAGCATTTTTAATTTTATTGCTTAAATCGCATTTTCTCGGCGAGCTGAGCACTTTTTCTGAATTGTGCCGCTCCCGTCACTCTGGTTAGGTTGGCATCGAAAAAAACGCTCTCGGGTGCTTTAGAGTGCCGAGTTTATCACTGCGCATGAAGAAATGACCTCCAACGTTTGGTTTATGTTTTATAAGCATTTTTAATTTTATTGCTTAAATCGCATTTTCTCGGCGAGCTGAGCGCTTTTTCTGAATTGTGCCTGTCCCGTCACTCTGGTTAGGTTGGCATCGAAAAAAACGCTCTCGGGTGCTTTAGAGTGCCGAGTTATTCACTGCGCATGAAGAAATGACCACCTCCAACGTTTGGTTTATGTTTAATAAGCATTTTTAATTTTATTGCTTAAATCGCATTTTCTCGGCGAGCTGAGCGCTTTTTCTGAATTGTGCCGCTCCCGTCACTCTGGTTAGGTTGGCATCGAAAAAAACGCTCTCGGGTGCTTTAGAGTGCCGAGTTATTCACTGCGCATGAAGAAATGACAACCTCCAACGTTTGGTTTATGTTTAATAAGCATTTTTAATTTTATTGCTTAAATCGCATTTTCTCGGCGAGCTGAGCACTTTTTCTGAATTGTGCCGCTCCCGTCACTCTGGTTAGGTTGGCATCGAAAAAAAACGCTCTCGGGTGCTTTAGAGTGCCGAGTTTATTACTGCGCATTAAGAAATGACCACCTCCAACGTTTGGTTTATGTTTTATAAGCATTTTTAATTTTATTGCTTAAATCGCATTTTCTCGGCGAGCTGAGCGCTTTTTCTGAATTGTGCCGCTCCCGTCACTCTGGTTAGGTTGGCATCGAAAAAAACGCTCTCGGGTGCTTTAGAGTGCCGAGTTTATTACTGCGCATTAAGAAATGACCACCTCCAACGTTTGGTTTATGTTTTATAAGCATTTTTAATTTTATTGCTTAAATCGCATTTTCTCGGCGAGCTGAGCACTTTTTCTGAATTGTGCCGTCCCGTCACTCTGGTTAGGTTGGCATCGAAAAAAACGCTCACGGGTGCTTTAGAGTGCCGAGTTTATTACTGCGCATTAAGAAATGACCACCTCCAACGTTTGGTTTATGTTTTATAAGCATTTTTAATTTTATTGCTTAAATCGCATTTTCTCGGCGAGCTGAGCACTTTTTCTGAATTGTGCCGCTCCCGTCACTCTGGTTAGGTTGGCATCGAAAAAAACGCTCTCGGGTGCTTTAGAGTGCCGAGTTATTCACTGCGCATGGAGAAATGACCACCTCCAACGTTTGGTTTATGTTTTATAAGCATTTTTAATTTTATTGCTTAAATCGCATTTTCTCGGCGAGCTGAGCACTTTTTCTGAATTGTGCCGCTCCCGTCACTCTGGTTAGGTTGGCATCGAAAAAAACGCTCTCGGGTGCTTTAGAGTGCCGAGTTTATCACTGCGCATGAAGAAATGACCACCTCCAACGTTTGGTTTATGTTTTATAAGCATTTTTAATTTTATTGCTTAAATCGCATTTTCTCGGCGAGCTGAGCGCTTTTTCTGAATTGTGCCGCTCCCGTCACTCTGGTTAGGTTGGCATCGAAAAAAACGCTCTCGGGTGCTTTAGAGTGCCGAGTTTATCACTGCGCATGAAGAAATGACCACCTCCAACGTTTGGTTTATGTTTTATAAGCATTTTTAATTTTATTGCTTAAATCGCATTTTCTCGGCGAGCTGAGCGCTTTTTCTGAATTGTGCCGCTCCCGTAACTCTGGTTAGGTTGGCATCGAAAAAAACGCTCTCGGGTGCTTTAGAGTGCCGAGTTTATCACTGCGCATGAAGAAATGACCACTTCCAACGTTTGGTTTATGTTTTATAAGCATTTTTAATTTTATTGCTTAAATCGCATTTTCTCGGCGAGCTGAGCGCTTTTTCTGAATTGTGCCGCTCCCGTAACTCTGGTTAGGTTGGCATCGAAAAAAACGCTCTCGGGTGCTTTAGAGTGCCGAGTTTATCACTGCGCATGAAGAAATGACCACTTCCAACGTTTGGTTTATGTTTTATAAGCATTTTTAATTTTATTGCTTAAATCGCATTTTCTCGGCGAGCTGAGCACTTTTTCTGAATTGTGCCGCTCCCGTCACTCTGGTTAGGTTGGCATCGAAAAAAACGCTCTCGGGTGCTTTAGAGTGCCGAGTTATTCACTGCGCATGAAGAAATGACCACCTCCAACGTTTGGTTTATGTTTTATAAGCATTTTTAATTTTATTGCTTAAATCGCATTTTCTCGGCGAGCTGAGCACTTTTTCTGAATTGTGCCGCTCCCGTCACTCTGGTTAGGTTGGCATCGAAAAAAACGCTCTCGGGTGCTTTAGAGTGCCGAGTTTATCACTGCGCATGAAGAAATGACCACCTCCAACGTTTGGTTTATGTTTTATAAGCATTTTTAATTTTATTGCTTAAATCGCATTTTCTCGGCGAGCTGAGCGCTTTTTCTGAATTGTGCCGCTCCCGTCACTCTGGTTAGGTTGGCATCGAAAAAAACGCTCTCGGGTGCTTTAGAGTGCCGAGTTATTCACTGCGCATGAAGAAATGACCACCTCCAACGTTTGGTTTATGTTTAATAAGCATTTTTAATTTTATTGCTTAAATCGCATTTTCTCGGCGAGCTGAGCGCTTTTTCTGAATTGTGCCGCTCCCGTCACTCTGGTTAGGTTGGCATCGAAAAAAACGCTCTTGGGTGCTTTAGAGTGCCGAGTTATTCACTGCGCATGAAGAAATGACCACCTCCACCGTTTGGTTTATGTTTAATAAGCATTTTTAATTTTATTGCTTAAATCGCATTTTCTCGGCGAGCTGAGCACTTTTTCTGAATTGTGCCGCTCCCGTCACTCTGGTTAGGTTGGCATCGAAAAAAACGCTCTCGGGTGCTTTAGAGTGCCGTTTATTACTGCGATTTGAGAAATGACCACCTCCAACGTTTGGTTTATGTTTTATAAGCATTTTTAATTTTATTGCTTAAATCGCATTTTCTCGGCGAGCTGAGCACTTTTTCTGAATTGTGCCGCTCCCGTCACTCTGGTTAGGTTGTCATCGAAAAAAACGCTCTCGGGTGCTTTAGAGTGCCGAGTTTATTACTGCGCATTAAGAAATGACCACCTCCAACGTTTGGTTTATGTTTTATAAGCATTTTTAATTTTATTGCTTAAATCGCATTTTCTCGGCGAGCTGAGCGCTTTTTCTGAATTGTGCCGCTCCCGTCACTCTGGTTAGGTTGGCATCGAAAAAAACGCTCTCGGGTGCTTTAGAGTGCCGAGTTATTCACTGCGCATGAAGAAATGACCACCTCCAATGTTTGGTTTATGTTTAATAAGCATTTTTAATTTTATTGCTTAAATCGCATTTTCTCGGCGAGCTGAGCGCTTTTTCTGAATTGTGCCGCTCCCGTCACTCTGGTTAGGTTGGCATCGAAAAAAACGCTCTCGGGTGCTTTAGAGTGCCGAGTTATTCACTGCGCATGAAGAAACGACCACCTCCAACGTTTGGTTTATGTTTAATAAGCATTTTTAATTTTATTGCTTAAATCGCATTTTCTCGGCGAGCTGAGCACTTTTTCTGAATTGTGCCGCTCCTGTCACTCTGGTTAGGTTGGCATCGAAAAAAACGCTCTCGGGTGCTTTAGAGTAACGAGTTTATTACTGCGCATTAAGAAATGACCACCTCCAACGTTTGGTTTATGTTTTATAAGCATTTTTAATTTTATTGCTTAAATCGCATTTTCTCGGCGAGCTGAGCACTTTTTCTGAATTGTGCCGCTCCCGTCACTCTGGTTAGGTTGGCATCGAAAAAAACGCTCTCGGGTGCTTTAGAGTGCCGAGTTTATTACTGCGCATTAAGAAATGACCACCTCCAACGTTTGGTTTATGTTTTATAAGCATTTTTAATTTTATTGCTTAAATCGCATTTTCTCGGCGAGCTGAGCACTTTTTCTGAATTGTGCCGCTCCCGTCACTCTGGTTAGGTTGGCATCGAAAAAAACGCTCTCGGGTGCTTTAGAGTGCCGAGTTATTCACTGCGCATGAAGAAATGACCACCTCCAACGTTTGGTTTATGTTTTATAAGCATTTTTAATTTTATTGCTTAAATCGCATTTTCTCGGCGAGCTGAGCACTTTTTCTGAATTGTGCCGCTCCCGTCACTCTGGTTAGGTTGGCATCGAAAAAAACGCTCTCGGGTGCTTTAGAGTGCCGAGTTATTCACTGCGCATGAAGAAATGACCACCTCCAACGTTTGGTTTATGTTTAATAAGCATTTTTAATTTTATTGCTTGAATCGCATTTTCTCGGCGAGCTGAGCACTTTTTCTGAATTGTGCCGCTCCCGTCACTCTGGTTAGGTTGGCATCGAAAAAAACGCTCTCGGGTGCTTTAGAGTGCCGAGTTTATCACTGCGCATGAAGAAATGACCACCTCCAACGTTTGGTTTATGTTTTATAAGCATTTTTAATTTTATTGCTTAAATCGCATTTTCTCGGCGAGCTGAGCGCTTTTTCTGAATTGTGCCGCTCCCGTCACTCTGGTTAGGTTGGCATCGAAAAAAACGCTCTCGGGTGCTTTAGAGTGCCGAGTTTATCACTGCGCATGAAGAAATGACCACTTCCAACGTTTGGTTTATGTTTTATAAGCATTTTTAATTTTATTGCTTAAATCGCATTTTCTCGGCGAGCTGAGCACTTTTTCTGAATTGTGCCGCTCCCGTCACTCTGGTTAGGTTGGCATCGAAAAAAACGCTCTCGGGTGCTCTAGAGTGCCGAGTTTATTACTGCGCATTAAGAAATGACCACCTCCAACGTTTGGTTTATGTTTTATAAGCATTTTTAATTTTATTGCTTAAATCGCATTTTCTCGGCGAGCTGAGCACTTTTTCTGAATTGTGCCGCTCCCGTCACTCTGGTTAGGTTGGCATCGAAAAAAACGCTCTCGGGTGCTTTAGAGTGCCGAGTTATTCACTGCGCATGAAGAAATGACCACCTCCAACGTTTGGTTTATGTTTTATAAGCATTTTTAATTTTATTGCTTAAATCGCATTTTCTCGGCGAGCTGAGCACTTTTTCTGAATTGTGCCGCTCCCGTCACTCTGGTTAGGTTGGCATCGAAAAAAACGCTCTCGGGTGCTTTAGAGTGCCGAGTTTATCACTGCACATGAAGAAATGACCACCTCCAACGTTTGGTTTATGTTTTATAAGCATTTTTAATTTTATTGCTTAAATCGCATTTTCTCGGCGAGCTGAGCGCTTTTTCTGAATTGTGCCGCTCCCGTCACTCTGGTTAGGTTGGCATCGAAAAAAACGCTCTCGGGTGCTTTAGAGTGCCGAGTTATTCACTGCGCATGAAGAAATGACCACCTCCAACGTTTGGTTTATGTTTAATAAGCATTTTTAATTTTATTGCTTTAATGGCATTTTCTCGGCGAGCTGAGCGCTTTTTCTGAATTGTGCCGCTCCCGTCACTCTGGTTAGGTTGGCATCGAAAAAAACGCTCTCGGGTGCTTTAGAGTGCCGAGTTATTCACTGCGCATGAAGAAATGACCACCTCCACCGTTTGGTTTATGTTTAATAAGCATTTTTAATTTTATTGCTTAAATCGCATTTTCTCGGCGAGCTGAGCACTTTTTCTGAATTGTGCCGCTCCCGTCACTCTGGTTAGGTTGGCATCGAAAAAAACGCTCTCGGGTGCTTTAGAGTGCCGAGTTTATTACTGCGCATTAAGAAATGACCACCTCCAACGTTTGGTTTATGTTTTATAAGCATTTTTAATTTTATTGCTTAAATCGCATTTTCTCGGCGAGCTGAGCACTTTTTCTGAATTGTGCCGCTCCCGTCACTCTGGTTAGGTTGGCATCGAAAAAAACGCTCTCGGGTGCTTTAGAGTGCCGAGTTTATTACTGCGCATTAAGAAATGACCACCTCCAACGTTTGGTTTATGTTTTATAAGCATTTTTAATTTTATTGCTTAAATCGCATTTTCTCGGCGAGCTGAGCGCTTTTTCTGAATTGTGCCGCTCCCGTCACTCTGGTTAGGTTGGCATCGAAAAAAACGCTCTCGGGTGCTTTAGAGTGCCGAGTTATTCACTGCGCATGAAGAAATGACCACCTCCAACGTTTGGTTTATGTTTAATAAGCATTTTTAATTTTATTGCTTAAATCGCATTTTCTCGGCGAGCTGAGCACTTTTTCTGAATTGTGCCGCTCCCGTCACTCTGGTTAGGTTGGCATCGAAAAAAACGCTCTCGGGTGCTTTAGAGTGCCGAGTTTATTACTGCGCATTAAGAAATGACCACCTCCAACGTTTGGTTTATGTTTTATAAGCATTTTTAATTTTATTGCTTAAATCGCATTTTCTCGGCGAGCTGAGCGCTTTTTCTGAATTGTGCCGCTCCCGTCACTCTGGTTAGGTTGGCATCGAAAAAAACGCTCTCGGGTGCTTTAGAGTGCCGAGTTATTCACTGCGCATGAAGAAATGACCACCTCCAACGTTTGGTTTATGTTTAATAAGCATTTTTAATTTTATTGCTTAAATCGCATTTTCTCGGCGAGCTGAGCACTTTTTCTGAATTGTGCCGCTCCCGTCACTCTGGTTAGGTTGGCATCGAAAAAAACGCTCTCGGGTGCTTTAGAGTGCCGAGTTTATTACTGCGCATTAAGAAATGACCACCTCCAACGTTTGGTTTATGTTTTATAAGCATTTTTAATTTTATTGCTTAAATCGCATTTTCTCGGCGAGCTGAGCACTTTTTCTGAATTGTGCCGCTCCCGTCACTCTGGTTAGGTTGGCATCGAAAAAAACGCTCTCGGGTGCTTTAGAGTGCCGAGTTTATCACTGCGCATGAAGAAATGACCACCTCCAACGTTTGGTTTATGTTTAATAAGCATTTTTAATTTTATTGCTTAAATCGCATTTTCTCGGCGAGCTGAGCACTTTTTCTGAATTGTGCCGCTCCCGTCACTCTGGTTAGGTTGGCATCGAAAAAAACGCTCTCGGGTGCTTTAGAGTGCCGACTTTATCACTGCGCATGAAGAAATGACCACCTCCAACGTTTGGTTTATGTTTTATAAGCATTTTTAATTTTATTGCTTAAATCGCATTTTCTCGGCGAGCTGAGCACTTTTTCTGAATTGTGCCGCTCCCGTCACTCTGGTTAGGTTGGCATCGAAAAAAACGCTCACGGGTGCTTTAGAGTGCCGAGTTTATTACTGCGCATTAAGAAATGACCACCTCCAACGTTTGGTATAAGCATTTTTAATTTTATTGCTTAAATCGCATTTTCTCGGCGAGCTGAGCACTTTTTCTGAATTGTGCCGCTCCCGTCACTCTGGTTAGGTTGGCATCGAAAAAAACGCTCTCGGGTGCTTTAGAGTGCCGAGTTATTCACTGCGCATGAAGAAATGACCACCTCCAACGTTTGGTTTATGTTTTATAAGCATTTTTAATTTTATTGCTTAAATCGCATTTTCTCGGCGAGCTGAGCGCTTTTTCTGAATTGTGCCGCTCCCGTAACTCTGGTTAGGTTGGCATCGAAAAAAACGCTCTCGGGTGCTTTAGAGTGCCGAGTTTATTACTGCGCATTAAGAAATGACCACCTCCAACGTTTGGTTTATGTTTTATAAGCATTTTTAATTTTATTGCTTAAATCGCATTTTCTCGGCGAGCTGAGCACTTTTTCTGAATTGTGCCGCTCCCGTCACTCTGGTTAGGTTGGCATCGAAAAAAACGCTCTCGGGTGCTTTAGAGTGCCGAGTTTATTACTGCGCATTAAGAAATGACCACCTCCAACGTTTGGTTTATGTTTTATAAGCATTTTTAATTTTATTGCTTAAATCGCATTTTCTCGGCGAGCTGAGCACTTTTTCTGAATTGTGCCGCTCCCGTCACTCTGGTTAGGTTGGCATCGAAAAAAACGCTATCGGGTGCTTTAGAGTGCCGAGTTATTCACTGCGCATGAAGAAATGACCACCTCCAACGTTTGGTTTATGTTTAATAAGCATTTTTAATTTTATTGCTTAAATCGCATTTTCTCGGCGAGCTGAGCACTTTTTCTGAATTGTGCCGCTCCCGTCACTCTGGTTAGGTTGGCATCGAAAAAAACGCTCTCGGGTGCTTTAGAGTGCCGAGTTTATTACTGCGCATTAAGAAATGACCACCTCCAACGTTTGGTTTATGTTTTATAAGCATTTTTAATTTTATTGCTTAAATCGCATTTTCTCGGCGAGCTGAGCACTTTTTCTGAATTGTGCCGCTCCCGTCACTCTGGTTAGGTTGGCATCGAAAAAAACGCTCTCGGGTGCTTTAGAGTGCCGAGTTTATTACTGCGCATTAAGAAATGACCACCTCCAATATGTTTTATAAGCATTTTTAATTTTATTGCTTAAATCGCATTTTCTCGGCGAGCTGAGCACTTTTTCTGAATTGTGCCGCTCCCGTCACTTGGCATCGAAAAAAACGCTCTCGGGTGCTTTAGAGTGCCGAGTTATTCACTGCGCATGAAGAAATGACCACCTCCAACGTTTGGTTTATGTTTTATAAGCATTTTTAATTTTATTGCTTAAATCGCATTTTCTCGGCGAGCTGAGCGCTTTTTCTGAATTGTGCCGCTCCCGTCACTCTGGTTAGGTTGGCATCGAAAAAAACGCTCTCGGGTGCTTTAGAGTGCCGAGTTTATTACTGCGCATTAAGAAATGACCACCTCCAACGTTTGGTTTATGTTTTATAAGCATTTTTAATTTTATTGCCTAAATCGCATTTTCTCGGCGAGCTGAGCACTTTTTCTAAATTGTGCCGCTCCCGTCACTCTGGTTAGGTTGGCATCGAAAAAAACGCTCTCGGGTGCTTTAGAGTGCCGAGTTTATTACTGCGCATTAAGAAATGACCACCTCCAACGTTTGGTTTATGTTTTATAAGCATTTTTAATTTTATTGCTTAAATCGCATTTTCTCGGCGAGCTGAGCACTTTTTCTGAATTGTGCCGCTCCCGTCACTCTGGTTAGGTTGGCATCGAAAAAAACGCTCTCGGGTGCTTTAGAGTGCCGAGTTATTCACTGCGCACGAAGAAATGACCACCTCCAACGTTTGGTTTATGTTTTATAAGCATTTTTAATTTTATTGCTTAAATCGCATTTTCTCGGCGAGCTGAGCGCTTTTTCTGAATTGTGCCGCTCCTGTCACTCTGGTTAGGTTGGCATCGAAAAAAACGCTCTCGGGTGCTTTAGAGTGCCGAGTTTATTACTGCGCATTAAGAAATGACCACCTCCAACGTTTGGTTTATGTTTTATAAGCATTTTTAATTTTATTGCTTAAATCGCATTTTCTCGGCGAGCTGAGCACTTTTTCTGAATTGTGCCGCTCCCGTCACTCTGGTTAGGTTGGCATCGAAAAAAACGCTCTCGGGTGCTTTAGAGTGCCGAGTTTATTACTGCGCATTAAGAAATGACCACCTCCAACGTTTGGTTTATGTTTTATAAGCATTTTTAATTTTATTGCTTAAATCGCATTTTCTCGGCGAGCTGAGCACTTTTTCTGAATTGTGCCGCTCCCGTCACTCTGGTTAGGTTGGCATCGAAAAAAACGCTATCGGGTGCTTTAGAGTGCCGAGTTATTCACTGCGCATGAAGAAATGACCACCTCCAACGTTTGGTTTATGTTTAATAAGCATTTTTAATTTTATTGCTTAAATCGCATTTTCTCGGCGAGCTGAGCACTTTTTCTGAATTGTGCCGCTCCCGTCACTCTGGTTAGGTTGGCATCGAAAAAAACGCTCTCGGGTGCTTTAGAGTGCCGAGTTTATTACTGCGCATTAAGAAATGACCACCTCCAACGTTTGGTTTATGTTTTATAAGCATTTTTAATTTTATTGCTTAAATCGCATTTTCTCGGCGAGCTGAGCACTTTTTCTGAATTGTGCCGCTCCCGTCACTCTGGTTAGGTTGGCATCGAAAAAAACGCTCTCGGGTGCTTTAGAGTGCCGAGTTTATTACTGCGCATTAAGAAATGACCACCTCCAACGTTTGGTTTATGTTTTATAAGCATTTTTAATTTTATTGCTTAAATCGCATTTTCTCGGCGAGCTGAGCGCTTTTTCTGAATTGTGCCGCTCCCGTCACTCTGGTTAGGTTGGCATCGAAAAAAACGCTCTCGGGTGCTTTAGAGTGCCGAGTTATTCACTGCGCATGAAGAAATGACCACCTCCAACGTTTGGTTTATGTTTAATAAGCATTTTTAATTTTATTGCTTAAATCGCATTTTCTCGGCGAGCTGAGCACTTTTTCTGAATTGTGCCGCTCCCGTCACTCTGGTTAGGTTGGCATCGAAAAAAACGCTCTCGGGTGCTTTAGAGTGCCGAGTTTATTACTGCGCATTAAGAAATGACCACCTCCAACGTTTGGTTAATGTTTTATAAGCATTTTTAATTTTATTGCTTAAATCGCATTTTCTCGGCGAGCTGAGCGCTTTTTCTGAATTGTGCCGCTCCCGTCACTCTGGTTAGGTTGGCATCGAAAAAAACGCTCTCGGGTGCTTTAGAGTGCCGAGTTATTCACTGCGCATGAAGAAATGACCACCTCCAACGTTTGGTTTATGTTTAATAAGCATTTTTAATTTTATTGCTTAAATCGCATTTTCTCGGCGAGCTGAGCAGTTTTTCTGAATTGTGCCGCTCCCGTCACTCTGGTTAGGTTGGCATCGAAAAAAACGCTCTCGGGTGCTTTAGAGTGCCGAGTTTATTACTGCGCATTAAGAAATGACCACCTCCAACGTTTGGTTTATGTTTTATAAGCATTTTTAATTTTATTGCTTAAATCGCATTTTCTCGGCGAGCTGATCACTTTTTCTGAATTGTGCCGCTCCCGTCACTCAGGTTGGCATCGAAAAAAACGCTCTCGGGTGCTTTAGAGTGCCGAGTTTATCACTGCGCATGAAGAAATGACCACCTCCAACGTTTGGTTTATGTTTAACAAGCATTTTTAATTTTATTGCTTAAATCGCATTTTCTCGGCGAGCTGAGCACTTTTTCTGAATTGTGCCGCTCCCGTAACTCTGGTTAGGTTGGCATCGAAAAAAACGCTCTCGGGTGCTTTAGAGTGCCGAGTTTATTACTGCGCATTAAGAAATGACCACCTCCAACGTTTGGTTTATGTTTAATAAGCATTTTTAATTTTATTGCTTAAATCGCATTTTCTCGGCGAGCTGAGCACTTTTTCTGAATTGTGCCGCTCCCGTCACTCAGGTTGGCATCGAAAAAAACGCTCTCGGGTGCTTTAGAGTGCCGAGTTATTCACTGCGCATGAAGAAATGACCACCTCCAACGTTTGGTTTATGTTTAATAAGCATTTTTAATTTTATTGCTTAAATCGCATTTTCTCGGCGAGCTGAGCACTTTTTCTGAATTGTGCCGCTCCCGTCACTCTGGTTAGGTTGGCATCGAAAAAAACGCTCTCGGGTGCTTTAGAGTGCCGAGTTTATTACTGCGCATTAAGAAATGACCACCTCCAACGTTTGGTTTATGTTTTATAAGCATTTTTAATTTTATTGCTTAAATCGCATTTTCTCGGCGAGCTGAGCGCTTTTTCTGAATTGTGCCGCTCCCGTCACTCTGGTTAGGTTGGCATCGAAAAAAACGCTCTCGGGTGCTTTAGAGTGCCGAGTTATTCACTGCGCATGAAGAAATGACCACCTCCAACGTTTGGTTTATGTTTAATAAGCATTTTTAATTTTATTGCTTAAATCGCATTTTCTCGGCGAGCTGAGCACTTTTTCTGAATTGTGCCGCTCCCGTCACTCTGGTTAGGGGCGCATCGAAAAAAACGCTCTCGGGTGCTTTAGAGTGCCGAGTTTATTACTGCGCATTAAGAAATGACCACCTCCAACGTTTGGTTTATGTTTTATAAGCATTTTTAATTTTATTGCTTAAATCGCATTTTCTCGGCGAGCTGAGCACTTTTTCTGAATTGTGCCGCTCCCGTCACTCTGGTTAGGTTGGCATCGAAAAAAAACGCTCTCGGGTGCTTTAGAGTGCCGAGTTTATCACTGCGCATGAAGAAATGACCACCTCCAACGTTTGGTTTATGTTTTATAAGCATTTTTAATTTTATTGCTTAAATCGCATTTTCTCGGCGAGCTGAGCGCTTTTTCTGAATTGTGCCGCTCCCGTCACTCTGGTTAGGTTGGCATCGAAAAAAACGCTCTCGGGTGCTTTAGAGTGCCGAGTTTATCACTGCGCATGAAGAAATGACCACCTCCAACGTTTGGTTTATGTTTTATAAGCATTTTTAATTTTATTGCTTAAATCGCATTTTCTCGGCGAGCTGAGCGCTTTTTCTGAATTGTGCCGCTCCCGTAACTCTGGTTAGGTTGGCATCGAAAAAAACGCTCTCGGGTGCTTTAGAGTGCCGAGTTTATCACTGCGCATGAAGAAATGACCACTTCCAACGTTTGGTTTATGTTTTATAAGCATTTTTAATTTTATTGCTTAAATCGCATTTTCTCGGCGAGCTGAGCACTTTTTCTGAATTGTGCCGCTCCCGTCACTCTGGTAAGGTTGGCATCGAAAAAAACGCTCTCGGGTGCTCTAGAGTGCCGAGTTTATTACTGCGCATTAAGAAATGACCACCTCCAACGTTTGGTTTATGTTTTATAAGCATTTTTAATTTTATTGCCTAAATCGCATTTTCTCGGCGAGCTGAGCACTTTTTCTGAATTGTGCCGCTCCCGTCACTCTGGTTAGGTTGGCATCGAAAAAAACGCTCTCGGGTGCTTTAGAGTGCCGAGTTTATCACTGCGCATGAAGAAATGACCACCTCCAACGTTTGGTTTATGTTTTATAAGCATTTTTAATTTTATTGCTTAAATCGCATTTTCTCGGCGAGCTGAGCGCTTTTTCTGAATTGTGCCGCTCCCGTAACTCTGGTTAGGTTGGCATCGAAAAAAACGCTCTCGGGTGCTTTAGAGTGCCGAGTTTATCACTGCGCATGAAGAAATGACCACTTCCAACGTTTGGTTTATGTTTTATAAGCATTTTTAATTTTATTGCTTAAATCGCATTTTCTCGGCGAGCTGAGCACTTTTTCTGAATTGTGCCGCTCCCGTCACTCTGGTTAGGTTGGCATCGAAAAAAACGCTCTCGGGTGCTCTAGAGTGCCGAGTTTATTACTGCGCATTAAGAAATGACCACCTCCAACGTTTGGTTTATGTTTTATAAGCATTTTTAATTTTATTGCTTAAATCGCATTTTCTCGGCGAGCTGAGCACTTTTTCTGAATTGTGCCGCTCCCGTCACTCTGGTTAGGTTGGCATCGAAAAAAACGCTATCGGGTGCTTTAGAGTGCCGAGTTATTCACTGCGCATGAAGAAATGACCACCTCCAACGTTTGGTTTATGTTTAATAAGCATTTTTAATTTTATTGCTTAAATCGCATTTTCTCGGCGAGCTGAGCACTTTTTCTGAATTGTGCCGCTCCCGTCACTCTGGTTAGGTTGGCATCGAAAAAAACGCTCTCGGGTGCTTTAGAGTGCCGAGTTTATTACTGCGCATTAAGAAATGACCACCTCCAACGTTTGGTTTATGTTTTATAAGCATTTTTAATTTTATTGCTTAAATCGCATTTTCTCGGCGAGCTGAGCACTTTTTCTGAATTGTGCCGCTCCCGTCACTCTGGTTAGGTTGGCATCGAAAAAAACGCTCTCGGGTGCTTTAGAGTGCCGAGTTTATTACTGCGCATTAAGAAATGACCACCTCCAACGTTTGGTTTATGTTTTATAAGCATTTTTAATTTTATTGCTTAAATCGCATTTTCTCGGCGAGCTGAGCGCTTTTTCTGAATTGTGCCGCTCCCGTCACTCTGGTTAGGTTGGCATCGAAAAAAACGCTCTCGGGTGCTTTAGAGTGCCGAGTTATTCACTGCGCATGAAGAAATGACCACCTCCAACGTTTGGTTTATGTTTAATAAGCATTTTTAATTTTATTGCTTAAATCGCATTTTCTCGGCGAGCTGAGCACTTTTTCTGAATTGTGCCGCTCCCGTCACTCTGGTTAGGTTGGCATCGAAAAAAACGCTCTCGGGTGCTTTAGAGTGCCGAGTTTATTACTGCGCATTAAGAAATGACCACCTCCAACGTTTGGTTTATGTTTTATAAGCATTTTTAATTTTATTGCTTAAATCGCATTTTCTCGGCGAGCTGAGCGCTTTTTCTGAATTGTGCCGCTCCCGTCACTCTGGTTAGGTTGGCATCGAAAAAAACGCTCTCGGGTGCTTTAGAGTGCCGAGTTATTCACTGCGCATGAAGAAATGACCACCTCCAACGTTTGGTTTATGTTTAATAAGCATTTTTAATTTTATTGCTTAAATCGCATTTTCTCGGCGAGCTGAGCACTTTTTCTGAATTGTGCCGCTCCCGTCACTCTGGTTAGGTTGGCATCGAAAAAAACGCTCTCGGGTGCTTTAGAGTGCCGAGTTTATTACTGCGCATTAAGAAATGACCACCTCCAACGTTTGGTTTATGTTTTATAAGCATTTTTAATTTTATTGCTTAAATCGCATTTTCTCGGCGAGCTGAGCGCTTTTTCTGAATTGTGCCGCTCCCGTCACTCTGGTTAGGTTGGCATCGAAAAAAACGCTCTCGGGTGCTTTAGAGTGCCGAGTTATTCACTGCGCATGAAGAAATGACCACCTCCAACGTTTGGTTTATGTTTAATAAGCATTTTTAATTTTATTGCTTAAATCGCATTTTCTCGGCGAGCTGAGCACTTTTTCTGAATTGTGCCGCTCCCGTCACTCTGGTTAGGGGCGCATCGAAAAAAACGCTCTCGGGTGCTTTAGAGTGCCGAGTTTATTACTGCGCATTAAGAAATGACCACCTCCAACGTTTGGTTTATGTTTTATAAGCATTTTTAATTTTATTGCTTAAATCGCATTTTCTCGGCGAGCTGAGCACTTTTTCTGAATTGTGCCGCTCCCGTCACTCTGGTTAGGTTGGCATCGAAAAAAAACGCTCTCGGGTGCTTTAGAGTGCCGAGTTTATCACTGCGCATGAAGAAATGATCACCTCCAACGTTTGGTTTATGTTTTATAAGCATTTTTAATTTTATTGCTTAAATCGCATTTTCTCGGCGAGCTGAGCGCTTTTTCTGAATTGTGCCGCTCCCGTCACCCTGGTTAGGTTGGCATCGAAAAAAACGCTCTCGGGTGCTTTAGAGTGCCGAGTTTATCACTGCGCATGAAGAAATGACCACCTCCAACGTTTGGTTTATGTTTTATAAGCATTTTTAATTTTATTGCTTAAATCGCATTTTCTCGGCGAGCTGAGCGCTTTTTCTGAATTGTGCCGCTCCCGTAACTCTGGTTAGGTTGGCATCGAAAAAAACGCTCTCGGGTGCTTTAGAGTGCCGAGTTTATCACTGCGCATGAAGAAATGACCACTTCCAACGTTTGGTTTATGTTTTATAAGCATTTTTAATTTTATTGCTTAAATCGCATTTTCTCGGCGAGCTGAGCACTTTTTCTGAATTGTGCCGCTCCCGTCACTCTGGTAAGGTTGGCATCGAAAAAAACGCTCTCGGGTGCTCTAGAGTGCCGAGTTTATTACTGCGCATTAAGAAATGACCACCTCCAACGTTTGGTTTATGTTTTATAAGCATTTTTAATTTTATTGCCTAAATCGCATTTTCTCGGCGAGCTGAGCACTTTTTCTGAATTGTGCCGCTCCCGTCACTCTTGTTAGGTTGGCATCGAAAAAAACGCTCTCGGGTGCTTTAGAGTGCCGAGTTTATCACTGCGCATGAAGAAATGACCACCTCCAACGTTTGGTTTATGTTTTATAAGCATTTTTAATTTTATTGCTTAAATCGCATTTTCTCGGCGAGCTGAGCGCTTTTTCTGAATTGTGCCGCTCCCGTAACTCTGGTTAGGTTGGCATCGAAAAAAACGCTCTCGGGTGCTTTAGAGTGCCGAGTTTATCACTGCGCATGAAGAAATGACCACTTCCAACGTTTGGTTTATGTTTTATAAGCATTTTTAATTTTATTGCTTAAATCGCATTTTCTCGGCGAGCTGAGCACTTTTTCTGAATTGTGCCGCTCCCGTCACTCTGGTTAGGTTGGCATCGAAAAAAACGCTCTCGGGTGCTCTAGAGTGCCGAGTTTATTACTGCGCATTAAGAAATGACCACCTCCAACGTTTGGTTTATGTTTTATAAGCATTTTTAATTTTATTGCTTAAATCGCATTTTCTCGGCGAGCTGAGCACTTTTTCTGAATTGTGCCGCTCCCGTCACTCTGGTTAGGTTGGCATCGAAAAAAACGCTATCGGGTGCTTTAGAGTGCCGAGTTATTCACTGCGCATGAAGAAATGACCACCTCCAACGTTTGGTTTATGTTTAATAAGCATTTTTAATTTTATTGCTTAAATCGCATTTTCTCGGCGAGCTGAGCACTTTTTCTGAATTGTGCCGCTCCCATCACTCTGGTTAGGTTGGCATCGAAAAAAACGCTCTCGGGTGCTTTAGAGTGCCGAGTTTATTACTGCGCATTAAGAAATGACCACCTCCAACGTTTGGTTTATGTTTTATAAGCATTTTTAATTTTATTGCTTAAATCGCATTTTCTCGGCGAGCTGAGCACTTTTTCTGAATTGTGCCGCTCCCGTCACTCTGGTTAGGTTGGCATCGAAAAAAACGCTCTCGGGTGCTTTAGAGTGCCGAGTTTTTTACTGCGCATTAAGAAATGACCACCTCCAACGTTTGGTTTATGTTTTATAAGCATTTTTAATTTTATTGCTTAAATCGCATTTTCTCGGCGAGCTGAGCGCTTTTTCTGAATTGTGCCGCTCCCGTCACTCTGGTTAGGTTGGCATCGAAAAAAACGCTCTCGGGTGCTTTAGAGTGCCGAGTTATTCACTGCGCATGAAGAAATGACCACCTCCAACGTTTGGTTTATGTTTAATAAGCATTTTTAATTTTATTGCTTAAATCGCATTTTCTCGGCGAGCTGAGCACTTTTTCTGAATTGTGCCGCTCCCGTCACTCTGGTTAGGTTGGCATCGAAAAAAACGCTCTCGGGTGCTTTAGAGTGCCGAGTTTATTACTGCGCATTAAGAAATGACCACCTCCAACGTTTGGTTTATGTTTTATAAGCATTTTTAATTTTATTGCTTAAATCGCATTTTCTCGGCGAGCTGAGAGCTTTTTCTGAATTGTGCCGCTCCCGTCACTCTGGTTAGGTTGGCATCGAAAAAAACGCTCTCGGGTGCTTTAGAGTGCCGAGTTATTCACTGCGCATGAAGAAATGACCACCTCCAACGTTTGGTTTATGTTTAATAAGCATTTTTAATTTTATTGCTTAAATCGCATTTTCTCGGCGAGCTGAGCACTTTTTCTGAATTGTGCCGCTCCCGTCACTCTGGTTAGGTTGGCATCGAAAAAAACGCTCTCGGGTGCTTTAGAGTGCCGAGTTTATTACTGCGCATTAAGAAATGACCACCTCCAACGTTTGGTTTATGTTTTATAAGCATTTTTAATTTTATTGCTTAAATCGCATTTTCTCGGCGAGCTGAGCACTTTTTCTGAATCGTGCCGCTCCCGTCACTCTGGTTAGGTTGGCATCGAAAAAAACGCTCTCGGGTGCTTTAGAGTGCCGAGTTTATCACTGCGCATGAAGAAATGACCACCTCCAACGTTTGGTTTATGTTTAATAAGCATTTTTAATTTTATTGCTTAAATCGCATTTTCTCGGCGAGCTGAGCACTTTTTCTGAATTGTGCCGCTCCCGTCACTCTGGTTAGGTTGGCATCGAAAAAAACGCTCTCGGGTGCTTTAGAGTGCCGACTTTATCACTGCGCATGAAGAAATGACCACCTCCAACGTTTGGTTTATGTTTTATATCCATCCATCCATCCATCCATCCATCTTCTTCCGCTTATCCGGGGTCGGGTCGCGGGGGCAGCAGCTTCAGGAGGGACTCCCAGACTTCCCTCTCCCCAGCCACTTCATCTAGCTCATCCCGGGGGATCCCAAGGCGTTCCCAGGCCAGCTGAGAGACATAGTCTCTCCAGCGCGTCCTGGGTCGTCCCCGGGGTCTCCTACCGGTGGGACATGCCCGGAACACCTCCCCAGGGAGGCGTCCAGGAGGCATCCTGATGATATGCCCGAGCCACCTCATCTGGCTCCTCTCTACGTGGAGGAGCAGCGGCTCTACTCCGAGTCTCTACCGGATGACCGAACTTCTCACCCTATCTCTAAGGGAGAGCCCGGACATCCTGCGGAGAAAACTCATTTCGGCCGCTTGTATCCGGGATCTCGTTCTTTCGGTCACGACCCATAGCTCGTGACCATAGGTGAGGGTAGGAGCGTAAATCGACCGGTAAATTGAGAGCTTTGCCTTTTGGCTCAGCTCTCTCTTTACCACGACGGACCGGTACAAAGTCCGCATTACTGCCGACGCTGCACCGATCCGCCTGTCGATCTCGCGCTCCATCCTCCCCTCACTCGTGAACAAGACCCCAAGATACTTAAACTCCTCCACTTGGGGCAGGATCTCATCCCCGATCCGGAGAGGGCATTCCACCCTTTTCCGATCGAGGACCATGGACTCGGATTTGGAGGTGCTGACCCTCATCCCGACCGCTTCACACTCGGCTGCGAACCGCTCCAGTGAGAGCTGGAGATCACGGCCTGAAGAAGCCAACAGCACCACGTCGTCTGCAAAAAGCAGAGACGCGATGCTGAGGTCCCCAAACCGGACACCCTCAACGCCTCGGCTGCGCCTAGAAATTCTGTCCATAAAAACTATGAACAGAATCGGTGACAAAGGGCAGCCTTGGCGGAGTCCAACCCTCACTGAGAAGGAATCCGACTTACTGCCGGAAATGCGGACCAAACTCTGGCATCGATGATACAGGGACCGAACCGCCCTTATCAGTTGGCTCGGTACCCCGTACTCCCGAAGCACCCCCCAGAGAACCTCCCGAGGGACACGGTCGAACGCCTTCTCCAAGTCCACAAAACACATGTGGACTGGTTGGGCGAACTCCCATGCACCCTCGAGGATCCTGCTGAGGGTGAAGAGCTGGTCCACTGTTCCACGGCCAGGACGAAAGCCACACTGTTCCTCCTGAATCCGAGGTTCGACCTCCCGATGGACCCTCCTCTCCAGCACCCCTGAATAGACCTTCCCAGGGAGGCTGAGGAGTGTAATTCCCCTGTAATTGGAACACACCCTCCGGTCCCCCTTCTTAAAGAGGGGAACCACCACCCCAGTCTGCCAATCCAGAGGCACTGTCCCCGATGTCC
Source organism: Syngnathus typhle (assembly GCF_033458585.1). Lineage (NCBI taxonomy): Eukaryota > Metazoa > Chordata > Actinopteri > Syngnathiformes > Syngnathidae > Syngnathus > Syngnathus typhle. The sequence continues at coordinate 478,719 of NW_026871961.1, forward strand.
ACGCGATGCTGTAGAGACGTGTCAGCCATGACAGCCCCACAACATCCAGAGCCCTTAAGAAATCCGGGCGGATCTCATCCACCCCCGGGGCCTTGCCACCGAGGAGTTTTTTAACTACCTCAGTGACTTCAACCCCAGAGATTGGAGAGTCCGCCTCAGAGTCCCCAGGCCCTGCCTCCACAATGGAAGGCGTGTCGGTGGAATTGAGGAGGTCTTCGAAGTATTCTCCCCACCGACACACGACGTCCCTAGTCGAGGTCAGCAGCACGCCATCTCCACTGTAAACAGTGTTGACGTTGCACTGCTTCCCCCTCCTGAGACGCCGGATGGTGGACCAGAATTTCCTCGAAGCCGTCCGGAAGTCATTCTCCATGGCCTCGCCAAACTCCTCCCACGCCCGGGTTTTTGCCTCAGCAACCGCCGAAGCCGCGTTCCGCTTGGCCATCCTGTACCTGTCAGCTGCCTCGGGAGTCCCGCAGGCCAAAACGGCCCGATAGGACTCCTTCTTCAGCTTGACGGCATCCCTTACCGCCGGTGTCCACCAGCGGGTTCGGGGATTGCCGCCACGACAGGCACCAATGACCTTACGGCCGCAGCTCCGGTCGGCCGCCTCAACAATGGAGGCGCGGAACAAGGTCCACTCGGACTCAATGTCCCCCGCCTCCCCCGGGACCTGGGAAAAGTTCTGCCGGAGGTGGGAGTTGAAGCTCTTCCTGACAGGGGATTCCGCCAGACGTTCCCAGCAGACCCTCACAGAACGTTTGGGTCTGCCAGGTCGGACCGGCATCTTCCCCCACCATCGGAGCCAACCCACCACCAGGTGGTGATCAGTTGACAGCTCCGCCCCTCTCTTCGCCCGAGTGTCCAAAACATGCGGCCGCAAATCCGATGACACGACTACAAAGTCGATCATCGAACTGCGGCCTAGGGTGTCCTGGTGCCAAGTGCACACATGGACACCCTTATGTTTGAACATGGTGTTCATTATAGAAAATCCGTGTCGAGCACAGAATTCCAATAATAGAACACCGCTCGGGTTCAGATCGGGGGGGCCGTTCCTCCCAATCACGCCCTTCCAGGTCTCACTGTCATTGCCCACGTGAGCATTGAAGTCACCCAGTAGAACGATGGAGTCCCCAGAAGGAGCGCTCTCCAGCACCTCCTCCAGGGACTCCAAAAAGGGTGGGTACTCTGAACTGCCGTTTGGTGCATAGACACAAACAACAGTCAGGACCCGTCCCCCCACCCGAAGGCGGAGGGAGGCTACCCTCTCGTTCACCGGGGTGAACCCCAATGTGCAGGCGCCCAGCCGGGGGGCAATAAGTATACCCACACCTGCTCGACGCCTCTCACCGTGGGCAACTCCAGAGTGGAAGAGAGTCCAGCCCCTCTCGAGAGGGCTTGAACCGGAACCCAAACTGTGCGTGGAGGCAAGTCCGACTATATCTAGTCGGAACTTTTCTGCCTCGCACACCAGCTCGGGCTCCTTTCCAGCCAGAGAGGTGACATTCCATGTCCCAAGAGCCAGCTTCTGCAGCCGGGGATCAGACCGCCAAGGTCCCTGCCTTTGGCCGCCGCCCAGCTCGCACTGCACCCGACCCCTTTGGCCCCTCCCACAGGTGGTGAGCCCATGGGAAGGGGGACCCACATTTCCTTTTCGGGCTTTGCCCGGCCGGGCCCCATGGGCGCAGGCCCGGCCACCAGACGCTCGCCTTCGAGCCCCGCCTCCAGGCCTGGCTCCAGAGGGGGGCCCCGGTGACCCGCGTCCGGGCGAGGGAAATCTGTTTCCATATCTCTTCTTCATCATAAGGGGCTTTTTGAGCCGTGCTTTGTCTGGCCCCTCACCTAGGACCCGTTTGCCATGGGTGACCCTACCAGGAGCATGAAGCCCCAGACAACATGGCTCCTAGGATCATAGGGGCACGCAAACCCCTCCACCACGATAAGGTGACGACTCATGGAGGGGTTTATGTTTTATAAGCATTTTTAATTTTATTGCTTAAATCGCATTTTCTCGGCGAGCTGAGCACTTTTTCTGAATTGTGCCGCTCCCGTCACTCTGGTTAGGTTGGCATCGAAAAAAACGCTCTCGGGTGCTTTAGAGTGCCGAGTTTATTACTGCATGCGCATTAAGAAATGACCACCTCCAACGTTTGGTTTATGTTTTATAAGCATTTTTAATCTTATTGCTTAAATCGCATTTTCTCGGCGAGCTGAGCACTTTTTCTGAATTGTGCCGCTCCCGTCACTCTGGTTAGGTTGGCATCGAAAAAAACGCTCTCGGGTGCTTTAGAGTGCCGAGTTTATTACTGCGCATTAAGAAATGACCACCTCCAACGTTTGGTTTATGTTTTATAAGCATTTTTAATTTTATTGCTTAAATCGCATTTTCTCGGCGAGCTGAGCACTTTTTCTGAATTGTGCCGCTCCCGTCACTTGGCATCGAAAAAAACGCTCTCGGGTGCTTTAGAGTGCCGAGTTATTCACTGCGCATGAAGAAATGACCACCTCCTACGTTTGGTTTATGTTTAATAAGCATTTTTAATTTTATTGCTTAAATCGCATTTTCTCGGCGAGCTGAGCACTTTTTCTGAATTGTGCCGCTCCCGTCACTCTGGTTAGGTTGGCATCGAAAAAAACGCTCTCGGGTGCTTTAGAGTGCCGAGTTTATTACTGCGCATTAAGAAATGACCACCTCCAACGTTTGGTTTATGTTTTATAAGCATTTTTAATTTTATTGCTTAAATCGCATTTTCTCGGCGAGCTGAGCACTTTTTCTGAATTGTGCCGCTCCCGTCACTCTGGTTAGGTTGGCATCGAAAAAAACGCTCTCGGGTGCTTTAGAGTGCCGAGTTTATCACTGCGCATGAAGAAATGACCACCTCCAACGTTTGGTTTATGTTTAATAAGCATTTTTAATTTTATTGCTTAAATCGCATTTTCTCGGCGAGCTGAGCACTTTTTCTGAATTGTGCCGCTCCCGTCACTCTGGTTAGGTTGGCATCGAAAAAAACGCTCTCGGGTGCTTTAGAGTGCCGACTTTATCACTGCGCATGAAGAAATGACCACCTCCAACGTTTGGTTTATGTTTTATAAGCATTTTTAATTTTATTGCTTAAATCGCATTTTCTCGGCGAGCTGAGCACTTTTTCTGAATTGTGCCGCTCCCGTCACTCTGGTTAGGTTGGCATCGAAAAAAACGCTCACGGGTGCTTTAGAGTGCCGAGTTTATTACTGCGCATTAAGAAATGACCACCTCCAACGTTTGGTTTATGTTTTATAAGCATTTTTAATTTTATTGCTTAAATCGCATTTTCTCGGCGAGCTGAGCACTTTTTCTGAATTGTGCCGCTCCCGTCACTCTGGTTAGGTTGGCATCGAAAAAAACGCTCTCGGGTGCTTTAGAGTGCCGAGTTATTCACTGCGCATGAAGAAATGACCACCTCCAACGTTTGGTTCATGTTTTATAAGCATTTTTAATTTTATTGCTTAAATCGCATTTTCTCTGCGAGCTGAGCGCTTTGTCTGAATTGTGCCGCTCCCGTAACTCTGGTTAGGTTGGCATCGAAAAAAACGCTCTCGGGTGCTTTAGAGTGCCGAGTTTATTACTGCGCATTAAGAAATGACCACCTCCAACGTTTGGTTTATGTTTTATAAGCATTTTTAATTTTATTGCTTAAATCGCATTTTCTCGGCGAGCTGAGCACTTTTTCTGAATTGTGCCGCTCCCGTCACTCTGGTTAGATTGGCATCGAAAAAAACGCTCTCGGGTGCTTTAGAGTGCCGAGTTTATTACTGCGCATTAAGAAATGACCACCTCCAACGTTTGGTTTATGTTTTATAAGCATTTTTAATTTTATTGCTTAAATCGCATTTTCTCGGCGAGCTGAGCACTTTTTCTGAATTGTGCCGCTCCCGTCACTCTGGTTAGGTTGGCATCGAAAAAAACGCTCACGGGTGCTTTAGAGTGCCGAGTTTATTAATGCGCATTAAGAAATGACCACCTCCAACGTTTGGTTTATGTTTAATAAGCATTTTTAATTTTATTGCTTAAATCGCATTTTCTCGGCGAGCTGAGCACTTTTTCTGAATTGTGCCGCTCCCGTCACTCTGGTTAGGTTGGCATCGAAAAAAACGCTCTCGGGTGCTTTAGAGTGCCGAGTTTATTACTGCGCATTAAGAAATGACCACCTCCAACGTTTGGTTTATGTTTTATAAGCATTTTTAATTTTATTGCTTAAATCGCATTTTCTCGGCGAGCTGAGCACTTTTTCTGAATTGTGCCGCTCCCGTCACTCTGGTTAGGTTGGCATCGAAAAAAACGCTCTCGGGTGCTTTAGAGTGCCGAGTTTATTACTGCGCATTAAGAAATGACCACCTCCAACGTTTGGTTTATGTTTTATAAGCATTTTTAATTTTATTGCTTAAATCGCATTTTCTCGGCGAGCTGAGCACTTTTTCTGAATTGTGCCGCTCCCGTCACTTGGCATCGAAAAAAACGCTCTCGGGTGCTTTAGAGTGCCGAGTTATTCACTGCGCATGAAGAAATGACCACCTCCAACGTTTGGTTTATGTTTAATAAGCATTTTTAATTTTATTGCTTAAATTGCATTTTCTCGGCGAGCTGAGCACTTTTTCTGAATTGTGCCGCTCCCGTCACTCTGGTTAGGTTGGCATCGAAAAAAAACGCTCTCGGGTGCTTTAGAGTGCCGAGTTTATTACTGCGCATTAAGAAATGACCACCTCCAACGTTTGGTTTATGTTTTATAAGCATTTTTAATTTTATTGCTTAAATCGCATTTTCTCGGCGAGCTGAGCACTTTTTCTGAATTGTGCCGCTCCCGTCACTCTGGTTAGGTTGGCATCGAAAAAAACGCTCTCGGGTGCTTTAGAGTGCCGAGTTTATCACTGCGCATGAAGAAATGACCACCTCCAACGTTTGGTTTATGTTTAATAAGCATTTTTAATTTTATTGCTTAAATCGCATTTTCTCGGCGAGCTGAGCACTTTTTCTGAATTGTGCCGCTCCCGTCACTCTGGTTAGGTTGGCATCGAAAAAAACGCTCTCGGGTGCTTTAGAGTGCCGACTTTATCACTGCGCATGAAGAAATGACCACCTCCAACGTTTGGTTTATGTTTTATAAGCATTTTTAATTTTATTGCTTAAATCGCATTTTCTCGGCGAGCTGAGCACTTTTTCTGAATTGTGCCGCTCCCGTCACTCTGGTTAGGTTGGCATCGAAAAAAACGCTCACGGGTGCTTTAGAGTGCCGAGTTTATTACTGCGCATTAAGAAATGACCACCTCCAACGTTTGGTTTATGTTTTATAAGCATTTTTAATTTGATTGCTTAAATCGCATTTTCTCGGCGAGCTGAGCACTTTTTCTGAATTGTGCCGCTCCCGTCACTCTGGTTAGGTTGGCATCGAAAAAAACGCTCTCGGGTGCTTTAGAGTGCCGAGTTATTCACTGCGCATGAAGAAATGACCACCTCCAACGTTTGGTTCATGTTTTATAAGCATTTTTAATTTTATTGCTTAAATCGCATTTTCTCGGCGAGCTGAGCGCTTTTTCTGAATTGTGCCGCTCCCGTAACTCTGGTTAGGTTGGCATCGAAAAAAACGCTCTCGGGTGCTTTAGAGTGCCGAGTTTATTACTGCGCATTAAGAAATGACCACCTCCAACGTTTGGTTTATGTTTTATAAGCATTTTTAATTTTATTGCTTAAATCGCATTTTCTCGGCGAGCTGAGCACTTTTTCTGAATTGTGCCGCTCCCGTCACTCTGGTTAGGTTGGCATCGAAAAAAACGCTCTCGGGTGCTTTAGAGTGCCGAGTTTATTACTGCGCATTAAGAATCGACCACCTCCAACGTTTGGTTTATGTTTTATAAGCATTTTTAATTTTATTGCTTAAATCGCATTTTCTCGGCGAGCTGAGCACTTTTTCTGAATTGTGCCGCTCCCGTCACTCTGGTTAGGTTGGCATCGAAAAAAACGCTCACGGGTGCTTTAGAGTGCCGAGTTTATTACTGCGCATTAAGAAATGACCACCTCCAACGTTTGGTTTATGTTTTATAAGCATTTTTAATTTTATTGCTTAAATCGCATTTTCTCGGCGAGCTGAGCACTTTTTCTGAATTGTGCCGCTCCCGTCACTTGGCATCGAAAAAAACGCTCTCGGGTGCTTTAGAGTGCCGAGTTATTCACTGCGCATGAAGAAATGACCACCTCCAACGTTTGGTTTATGTTTTATAAGCATTTTTAATTTTATTGCTTAAATCGCATTTTCTCGGCGAGCTGAGCGCTTTTTCTGAATTGTGCCGCTCCCGTCACTCTGGTTAGGTTGGCATCGAAAAAAACGCTCTCGGGTGCTTTAGAGTGCCGAGTTTATCACTGCGCATGAAGAAATGACCACCTCCAACGTTTGGTTTATGTTTTATAAGCATTTTTAATTTTATTGCTTAAATCGCATTTTCTCGGCGAGCTGAGCACTTTTTCTGAATTGTGCCGCTCCCGTCACTCTGGTTAGGTTGGCATCGAAAAAAACGCTCTCGGGTGCTTTAGAGTGCCGAGTTTATTACTGCGCATTAAGAATCGACCACCTCCAACGTTTGGTTTATGTTTTATAAGCATTTTTAATTTTATTGCTTAAATCGCATTTTCTCGGCGAGCTGAGCACTTTTTCTGAATTGTGCCGCTCCCGTCACTCTGGTTAGGTTGGCATCGAAAAAAACGCTCACGGGTGCTTTAGAGTGCCGAGTTTATTACTGCGCATTAAGAAATGACCACCTCCAACGTTTGGTTTATGTTTTATAAGCATTTTTAATTTTATTGCTTAAATCGCATTTTCTCGGCGAGCTGAGCACTTTTTCTGAATTGTGCCGCTCCCGTCACTTGGCATCGAAAAAAACGCTCTCGGGTGCTTTAGAGTGCCGAGTTATTCACTGCGCATGAAGAAATGACCACCTCCAACGTTTGGTTTATGTTTTATAAGCATTTTTAATTTTATTGCTTAAATCGCATTTTCTCGGCGAGCTGAGCGCTTTTTCTGAATTGTGCCGCTCCCGTCACTCTGGTTAGGTTGGCATCGAAAAAAACGCTCTCGGGTGCTTTAGAGTGCCGAGTTTATTACTGCGCATTAAGAAATGACCACCTCCAACGTTTGGTTTATGTTTTATAAGCATTTTTAATTTTATTGCCTAAATCGCATTTTCTCGGCGAGCTGAGCACTTTTTCTGAATTGTGCCGCTCCCGTCACTCTGGTTAGGTTGGCATCGAAAAAAACGCTCTCGGGTGCTTTAGAGTGCCGAGTTTATTACTGCGCATTAAGAAATGACCACCTCCAACGTTGGGTTTATGTTTTATAAGCATTTTTAATTTTATTGCTTAAATCGCATTTTCTCGGCGAGCTGAGCACTTTTTCTGAATTGTGCCGCTCCCGTCACTCTGGTTAGGTTGGCATCGAAAAAAACGCTCTCGGGTGCTTTAGAGTGCCGAGTTATTCACTGCGCACGAAGAAATGACCACCTCCAACGTTTGGTTTATGTTTTATAAGCATTTTTAATTTTATTGCTTAAATCGCATTTTCTCGGCGAGCTGAGCGCTTTTTCTGAATTGTGCCGCTCCCGTCACTCTGGTTAGGTTGGCATCGAAAAAAACGCTCTCGGGTGCTTTAGAGTGCCGAGTTTATTACTGCGCATTAAGAAATGACCACCTCCAACGTTTGGTTTATGTTTTATAAGCATTTTTAATTTTATTGCTTAAATCGCATTTTCTCGGCGAGCTGAGCACTTTTTCTGAATTGTGCCGCTCCCGTCACTCTGGTTAGGTTGGCATCGAAAAAAACGCTCTCGGGTGCTTTAGAGTGCCGAGTTTATTACTGCGCATTAAGAAATGACCACCTCCAACGTTTGGTTTATGTTTTATAAGCATTTTTAATTTTATTGCTTAAATCGCATTTTCTCGGCGAGCTGAGCACTTTTTCTGAATTGTGCTCCCGTCACTCTGGTTAGGTTGGCATCGAAAAAAACGCTATCGGGTGCTTTAGAGTGCCGAGTTATTCACTGCGCATGAAGAAATGACCACCTCCAACGTTTGGTTTATGTTTAATAAGCATTTTTAATTTTATTGCTTAAATCGCATTTTCTCGGCGAGCTGAGCACTTTTTCTGAATTGTGCCGCTCCCGTCACTCTGGTTAGGTTGGCATCGAAAAAAACGCTCTCGGGGTGCTTTAGGAGTGCCGAGTTATGTACTGCGCATTAAGAAATGCACCACCTCCAACGTTTGGTTTATGTTTTATAAGCATTTTTAATTTTATTTGCTTAAATCGCATTTTCTCGGCGAGCTGAGCACTTTTTTCTGAATTGTGCCGCTCCGTCACTCTGGTTAGGTTGGCATCGAAAAAAACGCTCTCGGGTGCTTTAGAGTGCGAGTTTATTACTGCGCATTAAGAAATGACCACCTCCAACGTTTGGTTTTAGTGTTTTATAAGCAATTTTTAATTTTATTGCTTAAATCGCATTTTCTCGGCGAGCTGAGCGCTTTTTTCTGAATTGTGCCGCTCCCGTCACTCTGGTTAGGTTGGCATCGAAAAAAACGCTCTCGGGTGCTTTAGAGTGCCGAGTTATTCACTGCGCATGAAGAAATGACCACCTCCAACGTTTGGTTATGTTTAATAAGCATTTTTAATTTTATTGCTAAATCGCATTTTCTCGGCGAGCTGAGCACTTTTCGGAATGTGCCGCTCCCGTCACTCTGGTTAGGTTGGCATCGAAAAAAACGCTCTCGGGTGCTTTAGAGTGGCGAGTTTATTACTGCGCATTAAGAATGACCACCTCCAACGTTTGGTTTATGTTTTTATAAGCATTTTTAATTTTATTGCTTAAATCGCATTTTCTCGGCGAGCTGAGCGCTTTTTCTGAATTGTGCCGCTCCCGTCACTCTGGTTAGGTTGGCATCGAAAAAAACGCTCTCGGGTGCTTTAGAGTGCCGAGTTATTCACTGGCGCATGAAGAAATGACCACCTCGCAACGTTTGGTTTATGTTTAATAAGCATTTTTAATTTTATTGCTTAAATCGCATTTTCTCGGCGAGCTGAGGCTCTTTTCTGAATTGTGCCGCTCCCGTCACTCTGGTTAGGTTTGGCATCGAAAAAAAACGCTCTCGGGTGCTTTAGAGTGGCCGAGTTTATTACTGCGCATTAAGAAATGACCACCTCCAACGTTTGGTTATGTTTTATAAGCATTTTAATTTTATTGCTTAAATCGCATTTTCTCGGCGAGCTGAGCGCTTTTCTGAATTGTGCCGCTCCCGTCACTCTGGTTAGGTTGGCATCGAAAAAAACGCTCTCGAGGTGCTTTAGAGTGCCGAGATTATCACTGCGCATGAAGAAATGACCACCTCCGAACGTTTGGTTTATGTTTAATAAGCATTTTTAATTTTATTGCTTAAATCGCATTTTCTCGGCGAGCTGAGCACTTTTTCTGAATTGTGCCGCTCCCGTCACTCTGGTTAGGTTGCATCGAAAAAAACGCTCTCGGGTGCTTTAGAGGTGGCGAGTTTATTACTGCGCATTAAGAAATGACCTCCTCCAACGTTTGGTTTATGTTTTATAAGCATTTTTAATTTTATTGCTTAAATCGCATTTTCTCGGCGAGCTGAGCGCTTTTTCTGAATTGTGCCGCTCCCCGTCACTCTGGTTAGGTTGAGGCATCGAAAAAAACGCTCTCGGGTGCTTTAGAGTGCCGAGTTATTCACTGCGCATGAAGAAATGACCACACTCGAACGTTTGGTTTATGTTTAATAAGCATTTTTAATTTTATTGCTTAAATCGCATTTTCTCGGCGAGCTGAGCACATTTTCTGAATTGTGCCGCTCCCGTCACTCTGGTTAGGTTGGCATCGAAAAAAACGCTCTCGGGTGCTTTAGAGTGGCGAGTTTATTACTGCGCATTAAGAAATGACCACCTCCAACGTTTGGTTTATGTTTATAAGCATTTTAATTTATTGCTTAAATCGCATTTTCTCGGCGAGCTGAGCGCTTTTTCTGAATTGTGCCGCTCCCGTCACTCTGGTTAGGTTGGCATCGAAAAAAACGCTCTCGGGGTGCTTTAGAGTGCCGAGTTATTCACTGCGCATGAAGAAATGACCACCTCGAACGTTTGGTTTATGTTTAATAAGCATTTTTAATTTTATTGCTTAAATCGCATTTTCTCGGTCGAGCTGAGCACTTTTTCTGAATTGGTGCCGCTCCCGTCACTCTGGTTAGGTTGGCATCGAAAAAAACGCTCTCGGGTGCTTTAGAGTGGCCGAGTTTATTACTGCGCATTAAGAAATGACCACCTCCAACGTTTTGGTTTATGTTTTATAAGCATTTTAATTTTATTGCTTAAATCGCATTTCTCGGCGAGCTGAGCGCTTTTTCTGAATTGTGCCGCTCCCGTCACTCTGGTTAGGTTGTCATCGAAAAAAACGCTCTCGGGGTGCTTTAGAGTGCCGAGTTATTCACTGCGCATGAAGAAATGACCACCGTACAACGTTTGGTTTATGTTTTAATAAGCATTTTAATTTTATTGCTTAAATCGCCTTTTTCTCGGCGAGCTGAGCACTTTTTCTGAATTGTGCCGCTCCCGTCACTCTGGTTAGGTTGGCATCGAAAAAAAACGCTCTCGGGGCTTTAGAGTGGCCGAGTTTATTACTGCGCATTAAGAAATGACCACCTCCAACGTTTGGTTTATGTTTTATAAGCATTTTTAATTTTATTGCTTAAATCGCATTTCTCGGCGAGCTGAGCACTTTTTCTGAATTGTGCCGCTCCCGTCACTCTGTTAGGTTGGCATCGAAAAAAACGCTCTCGGGTGCTTTAGAGTGCCGAGTTTATCACTGCGCATGAAGAAATGACCACCTCGAACGTTTGGTTTATGTTTAATAAGCATTTTTAATTTTATTGCTTAAATCGCATTTTCTCGGCGAGCTGGAGCACTTTTTCTGAATTGTGCCGCTCCCGTCACTCTGGTTAGGTTTGGCATCGAAAAAAACGCTCTCGGGGTGCTTTTTAGAGTGCACGAGTTTATTACTGCGCATTAAGAAATGACCACCTCCAACTTTTGGTTATGTTTATAAGCCTTTTTAATTTTATTGCTTAAATCGCATTTTCTCGGCGGAGGCTGAGCATCTTTTTCTGAATTGTGCCGCTCCCGTCCTCTGGTTAGGTTGGCATCGAAAAAAACGCTCTCGGGTGCTTTAGAGTGCCCGAGTTATCACTGCGCATGAAGAAATGACCACCTCCAACGTTTGGTTTATGTTTAATAAGCATTTTAATTTTATTGCTTAAATCGCATTTTCTCGGCGAGCTGAGCACTTTTTCTGAATTGTGCCGCTCCCGTCACTCTGGTTAGGTCTGCATCGAAAAAACGCTCTCGGGTGCTTTAGAGTGCCGAGTTTATCACTGCGCATGAAGAAATGACCACCTCCAACGTTTGGTTTATGTTTTATAAGCATTTTTAATTTTATTGCTTAAATCGCATTTTCTCGCGAGCTGAGCGCTTTTTCTGAATTGTGCCGCTCCCGTCACTCTGGTTAGGTTGCATCCGAAAAAAACGCTCTCGGGTGCTTTAGAGTGCCGAGTTTATCACTGCGCATGAAGAAATGACCACCTCCAACGTTTGGTTTATGTTTTATAAGCATTTTTAATTTTATTGCTTAAATCGCATTTTCTCGCGAGCTGAGCACTTTTTCTGATTGTGCCGCTCCTACACCGGTCACCTCTGGTTATGGGGCGCATCGAAAAAAACCGCTCTCGGGTGCCTTTAGAGTGCCGAGTTATTACTGCGCATTAAGAAATGACCACCTCCAACGTTTGGGTTTATGTTTTATAAGCATTTTAATTTTATTGCTTAAATCGCATTTTCTCGGCGAGCTGAGCACTTTTTCATGAATGTGCCGCTCACGTCACTCTGGTTAGGTTGGCATCGAAAAAAAACCCCCCACGCTCTCGGGTGCTTTAGAGTGCCGAGTTTATCACTGCGCATGAAGAATGACCACCTCCAACGTTTGGTTTATGTTTTATAAGCATTTTTAATTTTAGTGCAATAAATCGCATTTTCTCGGCGAGCTGGAGCGCTTTT